>NW_027017976.1:0-178434 GCF_032854445.1 Liolophura sinensis
CTGACCCACATCAATAAGGTGCCAAAGGATGCGCAATTGGGCCAGGCATCTCCAGCTGTTGAAAAATTGCAAATTTCCTTGGTTTCCATGGAGTAAGAGCCGTTGCTGGGCACGTGATCTTGACATCATTGATTATTCATTTGTGGCTACAGCCAAAAGTATTGGTCGGAGAGCAAAGCGGTTTGCACCATTCGATTTCTCGTCACAAAATACGTCGGATTAGCCTCTTACCAGCAGCATTGGAACAGTTTTTCCACTTTTGGATTTTTGCCTGGTCATTTTGCTAATTGAAATCGGCTACATTAACTATGTACAATCGCGACTGGTCATTACTATATTCAACTTTTCATTATAAGTTATGTGCCCTTCGGTAGCCCAGACGACGTCAAATCTTTGGGCCAAGCCCATTTAACTCACCCAGCAAATGTCTTACTTCTAAATCGAAGACAAGCTCAATGTCTTTATCTACATGTAGAAAAACCACACCATTTGTATATAAAGAAAACAAAAGGTACTTGATACAATCCGCTGTAAAAAGTACAATTGAACACTGACCCACATCAATAAGGTGCCAAAGGATGCGCAATTGGGCCAGGCATCTCCAGCTGTTGCAAAATTGCAAATTTCCTTGGTTTCCATGGAGTAAGAGCCGTTGCTGGGCACGTGATCTTGACATCATTGATTATTCATTTGTGGCTACAGCCAAAAGTATTGGTCGGAGAGCAACGCGGTTTGCACCATTCGATTTCTCGTCACAAAATACGTCGGATTAGCCTCTTACCAGCAGCATTGGAACAGTTTTTCTACTTTTGGATTTTTGCCTGGTCTTTTTGCGAATTGAAATCGGCTACATTAACTATGTACAATCGCTACTGGTCATTACTATATTCAACTTTTCATTATAAGTTATGTGCCCTTCGGTAGCCCAGACGACGTCAAATCTTTGGGCCAAGCCCATTTAACTCACCCAACAAATGTCTTACTTCTAAGTCGAAGACAAACTCAATGTCTTTATCTACATGTAGAAAAACCACACCATTTGTATATAAAAAAAACAAAAGGTACTTGATACAATCCGCTGTAAAAAGTACAATTGAACACTGACCCACATCAATAAGGTGCCAAAGGATGCGCAATTGGGCCAGGCATCTCCAGCTGTTGAAAAATTGCAAATTTCCTTGGTTTCCATGGAGTAAGAGCCGTTGCTGGGCACGTGATCTTGACATCATTGATTATTCATTTGTGGCTACAGCCAAAAGTATTGGTCGGAGAGCAACGCGGTTTGCACCATTCGATTTCTCGTCACAAAATACGTCGGATTAGCCTCTTACCAGCAGCATTGGAACAGTTTTTCTACTTTTGGATTTTTGCCTGGTCATTTTGCGAATTGAAATCGGCTACATTAACTATGTACAATCGCGACGGGTCATTACTATATTCAACTTTTCATTATAAGTTATGTGCCCTTCGGTAGCCCAGACGACGTCAAATCTTTGGGCCAAGCCCATTTAACTCACCCAACAAATGTCTTACTTCTAAGTCGAAGACAAACTCAATGTCTTTATCTACATGTAGAAAAACCACACCATTTGTATATAAAAAAAACACAAGGTACTTGATACAATCCGCTGTAAAAAGTACAATTGAACACTGACCCACATCAATAAGGTGCCAAAGGATGCGCAATTGGGCCAGGCATCTCCAGCTGTTGAAAAATTGCAAATTTCCTTGGTTTCCATGGAGTAAGAGCCGTTGCTGGGCACGTGATCTTGACATCATTGATTATTCATTTGTGGCTACAGCCAAAAGTATTGGTCGGAGAGCAACGCGGTTTGCACCATTCGATTTCTCGTCACAAAATACGTCGGATTAGCCTCTTACCAACAGCATTGGAACAGTTTTTCCACTTTTGGATTTTTGCCTGGTCATTTTGCTAATTGAAATCAGCTACATTAACTATATACAATCGCGACTGGTCATTACTATATTCAACTTTTCATTATAAGTTATGTGCCCTTCGGTAGCCCAGACGACGTCAAATCTTTGGGCCAAGCCCATTTAACTCACCCAGCAAATGTCTTACTTCTAAGTCGAAGACAAACTCAATGTCTTTATCTACATGTAGAAAAACCACACCATTTGTATATAAAAAAAACACAAGGTACTTGATACAACCCGCTGTAAAAAGTACAATTGAACACTGACCCACATCAATAAGGTGCCAAAGGATGCGCAATTGGGCCAGGCATCTCCAGCTGTTGAAAAATTGCAAATTTCCTTGGTTTCCATGGAGTAAGAGCCGTTGCTGGGCACGTGATCTTGACATCATTGATTATTCATTTGTGGCTACAGCCAAAAGTATTGGTCGGAGAGCAAAGCGGTTTGCACCATTCGATTTCTCGTCACAAAATACGTCGGATTAGCCTCTTACCAGCAGCATTGGAACAGTTTTTCCACTTTTGGATTTTTGCCTGGTCATTTTGCTAATTGAAATCGGCTACATTAACTATGTACAATCGCGACTGGTCATTACTATATTCAACTTTTCATTATAAGTTATGTGCCCTTCGGTAGCCCAGACGACGTCAAATCTTTGGGCCAAGCCCATTTAACTCACCCAGCAAATGACTTACTTCTAAATCGAAGACAAGCTCAATGTCTTTATCTACATGTAGAAAAACCACACCATTTGTATATAAAGAAAACAAAAGGTACTTGATACAATCCGCTGTAAAAAGTACAATTGAACACTGACCCACATCAATAAGGTGCCAAAGGATGCGCAATTGGGCCAGGCATCTCCAGCTGTTGCAAAATTGCAAATTTCCTTGGTTTCCATGGAGTAAGAGCCGTTGCTGGGCACGTGATCTTGACATCATTGATTATTCATTTGTGGCTACAGCCAAAAGTATTGGTCGGAGAGCAACGCGGTTTGCACCATTCGATTTCTCGTCACAGAATACGTCGGATTAGCCTCTTACCAGCAGCATTGGAACAGTTTTTCTACTTTTGGATTTTTGCCTGGTCTTTTTGCGAATTGAAATCGGCTACATTAACTATGTACAATCGCTACTGGTCATTACTATATTCAACTTTTCATTATAAGTTATGTGCCCTTCGGTAGCCCAGACGACGTCAAATCTTTGGGCCAAGCCCATTTAACTCACCCAACAAATGTCTTACTTCTAAGTCGAAGACAAACTCAATGTCTTTATCTACATGTAGAAAAACCACACCATTTGTATATAAAAAAAACAAAAGGTACTTGATACAATCCGCTGTAAAAAGTACAATTGAACACTGACCCACATCAATAAGGTGCCAAAGGATGCGCAATTGGGCCAGGCATCTCCAGCTGTTGAAAAATTGCAAATTTCCTTGGTTTCCATGGAGTAAGAGCCGTTGCTGGGCACGTGATCTTGACATCATTGATTATTCATTTGTGGCTACAGCCAAAAGTATTGGTCGGAGAGCAACGCGGTTTGCACCATTCGATTTCTCGTCACAAAATACGTCGGATTAGCCTCTTACCAGCAGCATTGGAACAGTTTTTCTACTTTTGGATTTTTGCCTGGTCATTTTGCGAATTGAAATCGGCTACATTAACTATGTACAATCGCGACGGGTCATTACTATATTCAACTTTTCATTATAAGTTATGTGCCCTTCGGTAGCCCAGACGACGTCAAATCTTTGGGCCAAGCCCATTTAACTCACCCAGCAAATGTCTTACTTCTAAGTCTAAGACAAACTCAATGTCTTTATCTACATGTAGAAAAACCACACCATTTGTATATAAAAAAAACAAAAGGTACTTGATACAATCCGCTGTAAAAAGTACAATTGAACACTGACCCACATCAATAAGGTGCCAAAGGATGCGCAATTGGGCCAGGCATCTCCAGCTGTTGAAAAATTGCAAATTTCCTTGGTTTCCATGGAGTAAGAGCCGTTGCTGGCCACGTGATCTTGACATCATTGATTATTCACTTGTGGCTACAGCCAAAAGTATTGGTCGGAGAGCAACGCGGTTTGCACCATTCGATTTCTCGTCACAAAATACGTCGGATTAGCCTCTTACCAGCAGCATTGGAACAGTTTTTCCACTTTTGGATTTTTGCCTGGTCTTTTTGCTAATTTAAATCGGCTACATTAACTATGTACAATCGCGACTGGTCATTACTATATTCAACATTTCATTATAAGTTATGTGCCCTTCGGTAGCCCAGACGACGTCAAATCTTTGGGCCAAGCCCATTTAACTCACCCAGCAAATGTCTTTTTTCTAAGTCGAAGACAAACTCAATGTCTTTATCTACATGTAGAAAAACCACACCAGTTGTATATAAAAAAAACACAAGGTACTTGATACAATCCGCTGTAAAAAGTACAATTGAACACTGACCCACATCAATAAGGTGCCAAAGGATGCGCAATTGGGCCAGGCATCTCCAGCTGTTGAAATATTGCAAATTTCCTTGGTTTCCATGGAGTAAGAGCCGTTCCTGGGCACGTGATCTTGACATCATTGATTATTCATTTGTGGCTACAGCCAAAAGTATTGGTCGGAGAGCAACGCGGTTTGCACCATTCGATTTCTCGTCACAAAATACGTCGGATTAGCCTCTTACCAGCAGCATTGGAACAGTTTTTCTACTTTTGGATTTTTGCCTGGTCTTTTTGCGAATTGAAATCGGCTACATTAACTATGTACAATCGCGACTGGTCATTACTATATTCAAGACTTTATTATAAGTTATGTGCCCTTCGGTAGCCCAGACGACGTCAAATCTTTGGGCCAAGCCCATTTAACTCACCCAGCAAATGTCTTACTCCTAAGTCGAAGACAAACTCAATGTCTTTATCTACATGTAGAAAAACCACACCATTTGTGTATAAAAAAAACAAAAGGTACTTGATACAATCCGCTGTAAAAAGTACAATTGAACACTGACCCACATCAATAAGGTGCCAAAGGATGCGCAATTGGGCCAGGCATCTCCAGCTGTTGAAAAATTGCAAATTTCCTTGGTTTCCATGGAGTAAGAGCCGTTGCTGGGCACGTGATCTTGACATCATTGATTATTCATTTGTGGCTACAGCCAAAAGTATTGGTCGGAGAGCAACGCGGTTTGCACCATTCGATTTCTCGTCACAAAATACGTCGGATTAGCCTCTTACCAGCAGCATTGGAACAGTTTTTCCATTTTTGGATTTTTGCCTGGTCTTTTTGCTAATTGAAATCGGCTACATTAACTATGTACAATCGCGACTGGTCATTACTATATTCAACTTTTCATTATAAGTTATGTGCCCTTCGGTAGCCCAGACGACGTCAAATCTTTGGGCCAAGCCCATTTAACTCACCCAACAAATGTCTTACTTCTAAGTCGAAGACAAACTCAATGTCTTTATCTACATGTAGAAAAACCACACCATTTGTATATAAAAAAAACAAAAGGTACTTGATACAATCCGCTGTAAAAAGTACAATTGAACACTGACCCACATCAATAAGGTGCCAAAGGATGCGCAATTGGGCCAGGCATCTCCAGCTGTTGAAAAATTGCAAATTTCCTTGGTTTCCATGGAGTAAGAGCCGTTGCTGGGCACGTGATCTTGACATCATTGATTATTCATTTGTGGCTACAGCCAAAAGTATTGGTCGGAGAGCAACGCGGTTTGCACCATTCGATTTCTCGTCACAAAATACGTCGGATTAGCCTCTTACCAGCAGCATTGGAACAGTTTTTCCACTTTTGGATTTTTGCCTGGTCATTTTGCTAATTGAAATCGGCTACATTAACTATGTACAATCGCGACTGGTCATTACTATATTCAACATTTCATTATAAGTTATGTGCCCTTCGGTAGCCCAGACGACGTCAAATCTTTGGGCCAAGCCCATTTAACTCACCCAGCAAATGTCTTACTTCTAAGTCGAAGACAAACTCAATGTCTTTATCTACATGTAGAAAAACCACACCATTTGTATATAAAAAAAACACAAGGTACTTGATACAATCCGCTGTAAAAAGTACAATTGAACACTGACCCACATCAATAAGGTGCCAAAGGATGCGCAATTGGGCCAGGCATCTCCAGCTGTTGAAAAATTGCAAATTTCCTTGGTTTCCATGGAGTAAGAGCCGTTGCTGGGCACGTGATCTTGACATCATTGATTATTCATTTGTGGCTACAGCCAAAAGTATTGGTCGGAGAGCAACGCGGTTTGCACCATTCGATTTCTCGTCACAAAATACGTCGGATTAGCCTCTTACCAGCAGCATTGGAACAGTTTTTCCACTTTTGGATTTTTGCCTGGTCATTTTGCTAATTGAAATCGGCTACATTAACTATGTACAATCGCGACTGGTCATTACTATATTAAACATTTCATTATAAGTTATGTGCTTTTATGAGTTTTTCCACTTTTGGATTTTTGCCTGGTCCTTTTGCTAATTGAAATCGGCTACATTAACTATGTACAATCGCGACTGGTCATTACTATATTCAACATTTCATTATAAGTTATGTGCCCTTCGGTAGCTCAGACGACTTCATATCTTTGGGCCAAGCCCATTTAACTCACCCAGCAAATGTCTTACTTCTAAGTCGAAGACAAACTCAATGTCTTTATCTACATGTAGAAAAACCACACCATTTGTATATAAAAAAAACACAAGGTACTTGATACAACCCGCTGTAAAAAGTACAATTGAACACTGACCCACATCAATAAGGTGCCAAAGGATGCGCAATTGGGCCAGGCATCTCCAGCTGTTGAAAAATTGCAAATTTCCTTGGTTTCCATGGAGTAAGAGCCGTTGCTGGGCACGTGATCTTGACATCATTGATTATTCATTTGTGGCTACAGCCAAAAGTATTGGTCGGAGAGCAACGCGGTTTGCACCATTCGATTTCTCGTCACAAAATACGTCGGATTAGCCTCTTACCAGCAGCATTGGAACAGTTTTTCCACTTTTGGATTTTTGCCTGGTCTTTTTGCTAATTGAAATCGGCTACATTAACTATGTACAATCGCGACTGGTCATTACTATATTCAACTTTTCATTATAAGTTATGTGCCCTTCGGTAGCCCAGACGACGTCAAATCTTTGGGCCAAGCCCATTTAACTCACCCAGCAAATGTCTTACTTCTAAGTCGAAGACAAACTCAATGTCTTTATCTACATGTAGAAAAACCACACCATTTGTATATAAAAAAAACAAAAGGTACTTGATACAATCCGCTGTAAAAAGTACAATTGAACACTGACCCACATCAATAAGGTGCCAAAGGATGCGCAATTGGGCCAGGCATCTCCAGCTGTTGAAAAATTGCAAATTTCCTTGGTTTCCATGGAGTAAGAGCCGTTGCTGGGCACGTGATCTTGACATCATTGATTATTCACTTGTGGCTACAGCCAAAAGTATTGGTCGGAGAGCAACGCGGTTTGCACCATTCGATTTCTCGTCACAAAATACGTCGGATTAGCCTCTTACCAGCAGCATTGGAACAGTTTTTCCACTTTTGGATTTTTGCCTGGTCTTTTTGCTAATTGAAATCGGCTACATTAACTATGTACAATCGCGACTGGTCATTACTATATTCAACATTTCATTATAAGTTATGTGCCCTTCGGTAGCCCAGACGACGTCAAATCTTTGGGCCAAGCCCATTTAACTCACCCAGCAAATGTCTTACTTCTAAGTCGAAGACAAACTCAATGTCTTTATCTACATGTAGAAAAACCACACCATTTGTATATAAAAAAAACACAAGGTACTTGATACAATCCGCTGTAAAATGTACAATTGAACACTGACCCACATCAATAAGGTGCCAAAGGATGCGCAATTGGGCCAGGCATCTCCAGCTGTTGAAAAATTGCAAATTTCCTTGGTTTCCATGGAGTAAGAGCCGTTGCTGGGCACGTGATCTTGACATCATTGATTATTCATTTGTGGCTACAGCCAAAAGTATTGGTCGGAGAGCAACGCGGTTTGCACCATTCGATTTCTCGTCACAAAATACGTCGGATTAGCCTCTTACCAGCAGCATTGGAACAGTTTTTCCACTTTTGGATTTTTGCCTGGTCTTTTTGCTAATTTAAATCGGCTACATTAACTATGTACAATCGCGACTGGTCATTACTATATTCAACTTTTCATTATAAGTTATGTGCCCTTCGGTAGCCCAGACGACGTCAAATCTTTGGGCCAAGCCCATTTAACTCACCCAACAAATGTCTTACTTCTAAGTCGAAGACAAACTCAATGTCTTTATCTACATGTAGAAAAACCACACCATTTGTATATAAAAAAAACACAAGGTACTTGATACAACCCGCTGTAAAAAGTACAATTGAACACTGACCCACATCAATAAGGTGCCAAAGGATGCGCAATTGGGCCAGGCATCTCCAGCTGTTGAAAAATTGCAAATTTCCTTGGTTTCCATGGAGTAAGAGCCGTTGCTGGGCACGTGATCTTGACATCATTGATTATTCATTTGTGGCTACAGCCAAAAGTATTGGTCGGAGAGCAACGCGGTTTGCACCATTCGATTTCTCGTCACAAAATACGTCGGATTAGCCTCTTACCAGCAGCATTGGAACAGTTTTTCCACTTTTGGATTTTTGCCTGGTCTTTTTGCTAATTTAAATCGGCTACATTAACTATGTACAATCGCGACTGGTCATTACTATATTCAACTTTTCATTATAAGTTATGTGCCCTTCGGTAGCCCAGACGACGTCAAATCTTTGGGCCAAGCCCATTTAACTCACCCAACAAATGTCTTACTTCTAAGTCGAAGACAAACTCAATGTCTTTATCTACATGTAGAAAAACCACACCATTTGTGTATAAAAAAAACAAAAGGTACTTGATACAATCCGCTGTAAAAAGTACAATTGAACACTGACCCACATCAATAAGGTGCCAAAGGATGCGCAATTGGGCCAGGCATCTCCAGCTGTTGTAAAATTGCAAATTTCCTTGGTTTCCATGGAGTAAGAGCCGTTGCTGGGCACGTGATCTTGACATCATTGATTATTCATTTGTGGCTACAGCCAAAAGTATTGGTCGGAGAGCAACGCGGTTTGCACCATTCGATTTCTCGTCACAAAATACGTCGGATTAGCATCTTACCAACAGCATTGGAACAGTTTTTCTACTTTTGGATTTTTGCCTGGTCTTTTTGCGAATTGAAATCGGCTACATTAACTATGTACAATCGCGACTGGTCATTACTATATTCAACATTTCATTATAAGTTATGTGCCCTTCGGTAGCCCAGACGACGTCAAATCTTTGGGCCAAGCCCATTTAACTAACCCAGCAAATGTCTTACTTCTAAGTCGAAGACAAACTCAATGTCTTTATCTACATGTAGAAAAACCACACCATTTGTATATAAAAAAAACACAAGGTACTTGATACAATCCGCTGTAAAAAGTACAATTGAACACTGACCCACATCAATAAGGTGCCAAAGGATGCGCAATTGGGCCAGGCATCTCCAGCTGTTGAAAAATTGCAAATTTCCTTGGTTTCCATGGAGTAAGAGCCGTTGCTGGGCACGTGATCTTGACATCATTGATTATTCATTTGTGGCTACAGCCAAAAGTATTGGTCGGAGAGCAACGCGGTTTGCACCATTCGATTTCTCGTCACAAAATACGTCGGATTAGCCTCTTACCAGCAGCATTGGAACAGTTTTTCTACTTTTGGATTTTTGCCTGGTCTTTTTGCTAATTGAAATCGGCTACATTAACTATGTACAATCGCGACTGGTCATTACTATATTCAACTTTTCATTATAAGTTATGTGCCCTTCGGTAGCCCAGACGACGTCAAATCTTTGGGCCAAGCCCATTTAACTCACCCAGCAAATGTCTTACTTCTAAGTCGAAGACAAACTCAATGTCTTTATCTACATGTAGAAAAACCACACCATTTGTATATAAAAAAAACACAAGGTACTTGATACAATCCGCTGTAAAATGTACAATTGAACACTGACCCACATCAATAAGGTGCCAAAGGATGCGCAATTGGGCCAGGCATCTCCAGCTGTTGAAAAATTGCAAATTTCCTTGGTTTCCATGGAGTAAGAGCCGTTGCTGGGCACGTGATCTTGACATCATTGATTATTCATTTGTGGCTACAGCCAAAAGTATTGGTCGGAGAGCAACGCGGTTTGCACCATTCGATTTCTCGTCACAAAATACGTCGGATTAGCATCTTACCAACAGCATTGGAACAGTTTTTCTACTTTTGGATTTTTGCCTGGTCTTTTTGCGAATTGAAATCGGCTACATTAACTATGTACAATCGCGACTGGTCATTACTATATTTAACATTTCATTATAAGTTATGTGCCCTTCGGTAGCCCAGACGACGTCAAATCTTTGGGCCAAGCCCATTTAACTCACCCAGCAAATGTCTTACTTCTAAGTCGAAGACAAACTCAATGTCTTTATCTACATGTAGAAAAACCACACCATTTGTATATAAAAAAAACACAAGGTACTTGATACAATCCGCTGTAAAATGTACAATTGAACACTGACCCACATCAATAAGGTGCCAAAGGATGCGCAATTGGGCCAGGCATCTCCAGCTGTTGAAAAATTGCAAATTTCCTTGGTTTCCATGGAGTAAGAGCCGTTGCTGGGCACGTGATCTTGACATCATTGATTATTCATTTGTGGCTACAGCCAAAAGTATTGGTCGGAGAGCAACGCGGTTTGCACCATTCGATTTCTCGTCACAAAATACGTCGGATTAGCTTCTTACCAGCAGCATTGGAACAGTTTTTCCACTTTTGGATTTTTGCCTGGTCTTTTTGCTAATTTAAATCGGCTACATTAACTATGTACAATCGCGACTGGTCATTACTATATTCAACTTTTCATTATAAGTTATGTGCCCTTCGGTAGCCCAGACGACGTCAAATCTTTGGGCCAAGCCCATTTAACTCACCCAACAAATGTCTTACTTCTAAGTCGAAGACAAACTCAATGTCTTTATCTACATGTAGAAAAACCACACCATTTGTGTATAAAAAAAACAAAAGGTACTTGATACAATCCGCTGTAAAAAGTACAATTGAACACTGACCCACATCAATAAGGTGCCAAAGGATGCGCAATTGGGCCAGGCATCTCCAGCTGTTGAAAAATTGCAAATTTCCTTGGTTTCCATGGAGTAAGAGCCGTTGCTGGGCACGTGATCTTGACATCATTGATTATTCATTTGTGGCTACAGCCAAAAGTATTGGTCGGAGAGCAACGCGGTTTGCACCATTCGATTTCTCGTCACAAAATACGTCGGATTAGCATCTTACCAACAGCATTGGAACAGTTTTTCTACTTTTGGATTTTTGCCTGGTCTTTTTGCGAATTGAAATCGGCTACATTAACTATGTACAATCGCGACTGGTCATTACTATATTCAACATTTCATTATAAGTTATGTGCCCTTCGGTAGCCCAGACGACGTCAAATCTTTGGGCCAAGCCCATTTAACTAACCCAGCAAATGTCTTACTTCTAAGTCGAAGACAAACTCAATGTCTTTATCTACATGTAGAAAAACCACACCATTTGTATATAAAAAAAACACAAGGTACTTGATACAATCCGCTGTAAAAAGTACAATTGAACACTGACCCACATCAATAAGGTGCCAAAGGATGCGCAATTGGGCCAGGCATCTCCAGCTGTTGAAAAATTGCAAATTTCCTTGGTTTCCATGGAGTAAGAGCCGTTGCTGGGCACGTGATCTTGACATCATTGATTATTCATTTGTGGCTACAGCCAAAAGTATTGGTCGGAGAGCAACGCGGTTTGCACCATTCGATTTCTCGTCACAAAATACGTCGGATTAGCCTCTTACCAGCAGCATTGGAACAGTTTTTCCACTTTTGGATTTTTGCCTGGTCATTTTGCTAATTGAAATCGGCTACATTAACTATGTACAATCGCGACTGGTCATTACTATATTCAACATTTCATTATAAGTTATGTGCCCTTCGGTAGCCCAGACGACGTCAAATCTTTGGGCCAAGCCCATTTAACTCACCCAGCAAATGTCTTACTTCTAAGTCGAAGACAAACTCAATGTCTTTATCTACATGTAGAAAAACCACACCATTTGTATATAAAAAAAACACAAGGTACTTGATACAACCCGCTGTAAAATGTACAATTGAACACTGACCCACATCAATAAGGTGCCAAAGGATGCGCAATTGGGCCAGGCATCTCCAGCTGTTGAAAAATTGCAAATTTCCTTGGTTTCCATGGAGTAAGAGCCGTTGCTGGGCACGTGATCTTGACATCATTGATTATTCATTTGTGGCTACAGCCAAAAGTATTGGTCGGAGAGCAACGCGGTTTGCACCATTCGATTTCTCGTCACAAAATACGTCGGATTAGCCTCTTACCAGCAGCATTGGAACAGTTTTTCCACTTTTGGATTTTTGCCTGGTCTTTTTGCTAATTTAAATCGGCTACATTAACTATGTACAATCGCGACTGGTCATTACTATATTCAACTTTTCATTATAAGTTATGTGCCCTTCGGTAGCCCAGACGACGTCAAATCTTTGGGCCAAGCCCATTTAACTCACCCAACAAATGTCTTACTTCTAAGTCGAAGACAAACTCAATGTCTTTATCTACATGTAGAAAAACCACACCATTTGTGTATAAAAAAAACAAAAGGTACTTGATACAATCCGCTGTAAAAAGTACAATTGAACACTGACCCACATCAATAAGGTGCCAAAGGATGCGCAATTGGGCCAGGCATCTCCAGCTGTTGAAAAATTGCAAATTTCCTTGGTTTCCATGGAGTAAGAGCCGTTGCTGGGCACGTGATCTTGACATCATTGATTATTCATTTGTGGCTACAGCCAAAAGTATTGGTCGGAGAGCAACGCGGTTTGCACCATTCGATTTCTCGTCACAAAATACGTCGGATTAGCATCTTACTAACAGCATTGGAACAGTTTTTCTACTTTTGGATTTTTGCCTGGTCTTTTTGCGAATTGAAATCGGCTACATTAACTATGTACAATCGCGACTGGTCATTACTATATTCAACTTTTCATTATAAGTTATGTGCCCTTCGGTAGCCCAGACGACGTCAAGTCTTTGGGCCAAGCCCATTTAACTCACCCAACAAATGTCTTACTTCTAAGTCGAAGACAAACTCAATGTCTTTATCTACATGTAGAAAAACCACACCATTTGTATATAAAAAAAACACAAGGTACTTGATACAATCCGCTGTAAAAAGTACAATTGAACACTGACCCACATCAATAAGGTGCCAAAGAATGCGCAATTGGGCCAGGCATCTCCAGCTGTTGAAAAATTGCAAATTTCCTTGGTTTCCATGGAGTAAGAGCCGTTGCTGGGCACGTGATCTTGACATCATTGATTATTCATTTGTGGCTACAGCCAAAAGTATTGGTCGGAGAGCAACGCGGTTTGCACCATTCGATTTCTCGTCACAAAATACGTCGGATTAGCCTCTTACCAGCAGCATTGGAACAGTTTTTCCACTTTTGGATTTTTGCCTGGTCTTTTTGCTAATTGTAATCGGCTACATTAACTATGTACAATCGCGACTGGTCATTACTATATTCAACATTTCATTATAAGTTATGTGCCCTTCGGTAGCCCAGACGACGTCAAATCTTTGGGCCAAGCCCATTTAACTCACCCAGCAAATGTCTTACTTCTAAGTCGAAGACAAACTCAATGTCTTTATCTACATGTAGAAAAACCACACCATTTGTATATAAAAAAAAACACAAGGTACTTGATACAACCCGCTGTAAAAAGTACAATTGAACACTGACCCACATCAATAAGGTGCCAAAGGATGCGCAATTGGGCCAGGCATCTCCAGCTGTTGAAAAATTGCAAATTTCCTTGGTTTCCATGGAGTAAGAGCCGTTGCTGGGCACGTGATCTTGACATCATTGATTATTCATTTGTGGCTACAGCCAAAAGTATTGGTCGGAGAGCAACGCGGTTTGCACCATTCGATTTCTCGTCACAAAATACGTCGGATTAGCCTCTTACCAGCAGCATTGGAACAGTTTTTCTACTTTTGGATTTTTGCCTGGTCTTTTTGCTAATTTAAATCGGCTACATTAACTATGTACAATCGCGACTGGTCATTACTATATTCAACTTTTCATTATAAGTTATGTGCCCTTCGGTAGCCCAGACGACGTCAAATCTTTGGGCCAAGCCCATTTAACTCACCCAGCAAATGTCTTACTTCTAAGTCGAAGACAAACTCAATGTCTTTATCTACATGTAGAAAAACCACACCATTTGTATATAAAAAAAACACAAGGTACTTGATACAATCCGCTGTAAAATGTACAATTGAACACTGACCCACATCAATAAGGTGCCAAAGGATGCGCAATTGGGCCAGGCATCTCCAGCTGTTGAAAAATTGCAAATTTCCTTGGTTTCCATGGAGTAAGAGCCGTTGCTGGGCACGTGATCTTGACATCATTGATTATTCATTTGTGGCTACAGCCAAAAGTATTGGTCGGAGAGCAACGCGGTTTGCACCATTCGATTTCTCGTCACAAAATACGTCGGATTAGCCTCTTACCAGCAGCATTGGAACAGTTTTTCCACTTTTGGATTTTTGCCTGGTCTTTTTGCTAATTTAATTCGGCTACATTAACTATGTACAATCGCGACTGGTCATTACTATATTCAACATTTCATTATAAGTTATGTGCCCTTCGGTAGCCCAGACGACGTCAAATCTTTGGGCCAAGCCCATTTAACTCACCCAGCAAATGTCTTACTTCTAAGTCGAAGACAAACTCAATGTCTTTATCTACATGTAGAAAAACCACACCATTTGTATATAAAAAAAACACAAGGTACTTGATACAATCCGCTGTAAAATGTACAATTGAACACTGACCCACATCAATAAGGTGCCAAAGGATGCGCAATTGGGCCAGGCATCTTCAGCTGTTGAAAAATTGCAAATTTCCTTGGTTTCCATGGAGTAAGAGCCGTTGCTGGGCACGTGATCTTGACATCATTGATTATTCATTTGTGGCTACAGCCAAAAGTATTGGTCGGAGAGCAACGCGGTTTGCACCATTCGATTTCTCGTCACAAAATACGTCGGATTAGCCTCTTACCAGCAGCATTGGAACAGTTTTTCCACTTTTGGATTTTTGCCTGGTCATTTTGCTAATTGAAATCGGCTACATTAACTATGTACAATCGCGACTGGTCATTACTATATTCAACATTTCATTATAAGTTATGTGCCCTTCGGTAGCCCAGACGACGTCAAATCTTTGGGCCAAGCCCATTTAACTCACCCAGCAAATGTCTTACTTCTAAGTCGAAGACAAACTCAATGTCTTTATCTACATGTAGAAAAACCACACCATTTGTATATAAAAAAAACACAAGGTACTTGATACAACCCGCTGTAAAATGTACAATTGAACACTGACCCACATCAATAAGGTGCCAAAGGATGCGCAATTGGGCCAGGCATCTCCAGCTGTTGAAAAATTGCAAATTTCCTTGGTTTCCATGGAGTAAGAGCCGTTGCTGGGCACGTGATCTTGACATCATTGATTATTCATTTGTGGCTACAGCCAAAAGTATTGGTCGGAGAGCAACGCGGTTTGCACCATTCGATTTCTCGTCACAAAATACGTCGGATTAGCCTCTTACCAGCAGCATTGGAACAGTTTTTCCACTTTTGGATTTTTGCCTGGTCTTTTTGCTAATTTAAATCGGCTACATTAACTATGTACAATCGCGACTGGTCATTACTATATTCAACTTTTCATTATAAGTTATGTGCCCTTCGGTAGCCCAGACGACGTCAAATCTTTGGGCCAAGCCCATTTAACTCACCCAACAAATGTCTTACTTCTAAGTCGAAGACAAACTCAATGTCTTTATCTACATGTAGAAAAACCACACCATTTGTGTATAAAAAAAACAAAAGGTACTTGATACAATCCGCTGTAAAAAGTACAATTGAACACTGACCCACATCAATAAGGTGCCAAAGGATGCGCAATTGGGCCAGGCATCTCCAGCTGTTGAAAAATTGCAAATTTCCTTGGTTTCCATGGAGTAAGAGCCGTTGCTGGGCACGTGATCTTGACATCATTGATTATTCATTTGTGGCTACAGCCAAAAGTATTGGTCGGAGAGCAACGCGGTTTGCACCATTCGATTTCTCGTCACAAAATACGTCGGATTAGCATCTTACTAACAGCATTGGAACAGTTTTTCTACTTTTGGATTTTTGCCTGGTCTTTTTGCGAATTGAAATCGGCTACATTAACTATGTACAATCGCGACTGGTCATTACTATATTCAACATTTCATTATAAGTTATGTGCCCTTCGGTAGCCCAGACGACGTCAAATCTTTGGGCCAAGCCCATTTAACTCACCCAGCAAATGTCTTACTTCTAAGTCGAAGACAAACTCAATGTCTTTATCTACATGTAGAAAAACCACACCATTTGTATATAAAAAAAACAAAAGGTACTTGATACAATCCGCTGTAAAATGTACAATTGAACACTGACCCACATCAATAAGGTGCCAAAGGATGCGCAATTGGGCCAGGCATCTCCAGCTGTTGAAAAATTGCAAATTTCCTTGGTTTCCATGGAGTAAGAGCCGTTGCTGGGCACGTGATCTTGACATCATTGATTATTCATTTGTGGCTACAGCCAAAAGTATTGGTCGGAGAGCAACGCGGTTTGCACCATTCGATTTCTCGTCACAAAATACGTCGGATTAGTCTCTTACCAGCAGCATTGGAACAGTTTTTCCACTTTTGGATTTTTGCCTGGTCTTTTTGCTAATTGAAATCGGCTACCTTAACTATGTACAATCGCGACTGGTCATTACTATATTCAACTTTTCATTATAAGTTATGTGCCCTTCGGTAGCCCAGACGACGTCAAATCTTTGGGCCAAGCCCATTTAACTCACCCAACAAATGTCTTACTTCTAAGTCGAAGACAAACTCAATGTCTTTATCTACATGTAGAAAAACCACACCATTTGTATATAAAAAAAACACAAGGTACTTGATACAATCCGCTGTAAAAAGTACAATTGAACACTGACCCACATCAATAAGGTGCCAAAGGATGCGCAATTGGGCCAGGCATCTCCAGCTGTTGAAAAATTGCAAATTTCCTTGGTTTCCATGGAGTAAGAGCCGTTGCTGGGCACGTGATCTTGACATCATTGATTATTCATTTGTGGCTACAGCCAAAAGTATTGGTCGGAGAGCAACGCGGTTTGCACCATTCGATTTCTCGTCACAAAATACGTCGGATTAGCCTCTTACCAGCAGCATTGGAACAGTTTTTCCACTTTTGGATTTTTGCCTGGTCTTTTTGCTAATTGTAATCGGCTACATTAACTATGTACAATCGCGACTGGTCATTACTATATTCAACATTTCATTATAAGTTATGTGCCCTTCGGTAGCCCAGACGACGTCAAATCTTTGGGCCAAGCCCATTTAACTCACCCAGCAAATGTCTTACTTCTAAGTCGAAGACAAACTCAATGTCTTTATCTACATGTAGAAAAACCACACCATTTGTATATAAAAAAAAACACAAGGTACTTGATACAACCCGCTGTAAAAAGTACAATTGAACACTGACCCACATCAATAAGGTGCCAAAGGATGCGCAATTGGGCCAGGCATCTCCAGCTGTTGAAAAATTGCAAATTTCCTTGGTTTCCATGGAGTAAGAGCCGTTGCTGGGCACGTGATCTTGACATCATTGATTATTCATTTGTGGCTACAGCCAAAAGTATTGGTCGGAGAGCAACGCGGTTTGCACCATTCGATTTCTCGTCACAAAATACGTCGGATTAGCCTCTTACCAGCAGCATTGGAACAGTTTTTCCACTTTTGGATTTTTGCCTGGTCATTTTGCTAATTGAAATCGGCTACATTAACTATGTACAATCGCGACTGGTCATTACTATATTCAACATTTCATTATAAGTTATGTGCCCTTCGGTAGCCCAGACGACGTCAAATCTTTGGGCCAAGCCCATTTAACTCACCCAGCAAATGTCTTACTTCTAAGTCGAAGACAAACTCAATGTCTTTATCTACATGTAGAAAAACCACACCATTTGTATATAAAAAAAACACAAGGTACTTGATACAACCCGCTGTAAAATGTACAATTGAACACTGACCCACATCAATAAGGTGCCAAAGGATGCGCAATTGGGCCAGGCATCTCCAGCTGTTGAAAAATTGCAAATTTCCTTGGTTTCCATGGAGTAAGAGCCGTTGCTGGGCACGTGATCTTGACATCATTGATTATTCATTTGTGGCTACAGCCAAAAGTATTGGTCGGAGAGCAACGCGGTTTGCACCATTCGATTTCTCGTCACAAAATACGTCGGATTAGCATCTTACTAACAGCATTGGAACAGTTTTTCTACTTTTGGATTTTTGCCTGGTCTTTTTGCGAATTGAAATCGGCTACATTAACTATGTACAATCGCGACTGGTCATTACTATATTCAACATTTCATTATAAGTTATGTGCCCTTCGGTAGCCCAGACGACGTCAAATCTTTGGGCCAAGCCCATTTAACTCACCCAGCAAATGTCTTACTTCTAAGTCGAAGACAAACTCAATGTCTTTATCTACATGTAGAAAAACCACACCATTTGTATATAAAAAAAACAAAAGGTACTTGATACAATCCGCTGTAAAATGTACAATTGAACACTGACCCACATCAATAAGGTGCCAAAGGATGCGCAATTGGGCCAGGCATCTCCAGCTGTTGAAAAATTGCAAATTTCCTTGGTTTCCATGGAGTAAGAGCCGTTGCTGGGCACGTGATCTTGACATCATTGATTATTCATTTGTGGCTACAGCCAAAAGTATTGGTCGGAGAGCAACGCGGTTTGCACCATTCGATTTCTCGTCACAAAATACGTCGGATTAGTCTCTTACCAGCAGCATTGGAACAGTTTTTCCACTTTTGGATTTTTGCCTGGTCTTTTTGCTAATTGAAATCGGCTACCTTAACTATGTACAATCGCGACTGGTCATTACTATATTCAACTTTTCATTATAAGTTATGTGCCCTTCGGTAGCCCAGACGACGTCAAATCTTTGGGCCAAGCCCATTTAACTCACCCAACAAATGTCTTACTTCTAAGTCGAAGACAAACTCAATGTCTTTATCTACATGTAGAAAAACCACACCATTTGTATATAAAAAAAACACAAGGTACTTGATACAATCCGCTGTAAAAAGTACAATTGAACACTGACCCACATCAATAAGGTGCCAAAGGATGCGCAATTGGGCCAGGCATCTCCAGCTGTTGAAAAATTGCAAATTTCCTTGGTTTCCATGGAGTAAGAGCCGTTGCTGGGCACGTGATCTTGACATCATTGATTATTCATTTGTGGCTACAGCCAAAAGTATTGGTCGGAGAGCAACGCGGTTTGCACCATTCGATTTCTCGTCACAAAATACGTCGGATTAGCCTCTTACCAGCAGCATTGGAACAGTTTTTCCACTTTTGGATTTTTGCCTGGTCTTTTTGCTAATTGTAATCGGCTACATTAACTATGTACAATCGCGACTGGTCATTACTATATTCAACATTTCATTATAAGTTATGTGCCCTTCGGTAGCCCAGACGACGTCAAATCTTTGGGCCAAGCCCATTTAACTCACCCAGCAAATGTCTTACTTCTAAGTCGAAGACAAACTCAATGTCTTTATCTACATGTAGAAAAACCACACCATTTGTATATAAAAAAAAACACAAGGTACTTGATACAACCCGCTGTAAAAAGTACAATTGAACACTGACCCACATCAATAAGGTGCCAAAGGATGCGCAATTGGGCCAGGCATCTCCAGCTGTTGAAAAATTGCAAATTTCCTTGGTTTCCATGGAGTAAGAGCCGTTGCTGGGCACGTGATCTTGACATCATTGATTATTCATTTGTGGCTACAGCCAAAAGTATTGGTCGGAGAGCAACGCGGTTTGCACCATTCGATTTCTCGTCACAAAATACGTCGGATTAGCCTCTTATCAGCAGCATTGGAACAGTTTTTCTACTTTTGGATTTTTGCCTGGTCTTTTTGCTAATTTAAATCGGCTACATTAACTATGTACAATCGCGACTGGTCATTACTATATTCAACTTTTCATTATAAGTTATGTGCCCTTCGGTAGCCCAGACGACGTCAAATCTTTGGGCCAAGCCCATTTAACTCACCCAACAAATGTCTTACTTCTAAGTCGAAGACAAACTCAATGTCTTTATCTACATGTAGAAAAACCACACCATTTGTGTATAAAAAAAACAAAAGGTACTTGATACAATCCGCTGTAAAAAGTACAATTGAACACTGACCCACATCAATAAGGTGCCAAAGGATGCGCAATTGGGCCAGGCATCTCCAGCTGTTGAAAAATTGCAAATTTCCTTGGTTTCCATGGAGTAAGAGCCGTTGCTGGGCACGTGATCTTGACATCATTGATTATTCATTTGTGGCTACAGCCAAAAGTATTGGTCGGAGAGCAACGCGGTTTGCACCATTCGATTTCTCGTCACAAAATACGTCGGATTAGCCTCTTACCAGCAGCATTGGAACAGTTTTTCCACTTTTGGATTTTTGCCTGGTCTTTTTGCTAATTTAAATCGGCTACATTAACTATGTACAATCGCGACTGGTCATTACTATATTCAACTTTTCATTATAAGTTATGTGCCCTTCGGTAGCCCAGACGACGTCAAATCTTTGGGCCAAGCCCATTTAACTCACCCAGCAAATGTCTTACTTCTAAGTCGAAGACAAACTCAATGTCTTTATCTACATGTAGAAAAACCACACCATTTGTGTATAAAAAAAACAAAAGGTACTTGATACAATCCGCTGTAAAAAGTACAATTGAACACTGACCCACATCAATAAGGTGCCAAAGGATGCGCAATTGGGCCAGGCATCTCCAGCTGTTGAAAAATTGCAAATTTCCTTGGTTTCCATGGAGTAAGAGCCGTTGCTGGGCACGTGATCTTGACATCATTGATTATTCATTTGTGGCTACAGCCAAAAGTATTGGTCGGAGAGCAACGCGGTTTGCACCATTCGATTTCTCGTCACAAAATACGTCGGATTAGCATCTTACCAACAGCATTGGAACAGTTTTTCTACTTTTGGATTTTTGCCTGGTCTTTTTGCTAATTGAAATCGGCTACATTAACTATGTACAATCGCGACTGGTCATTACTATATTCAACATTTCATTATAAGTTATGTGCCCTTCGGTAGCCCAGACGACGTCAAATCTTTGGGCCAAGCCCATTTAACTCACCCAGCAAATGTCTTACTTCTAAGTCGAAGACAAACTCAATGTCTTTATCTACATGTAGAAAAACCACACCATTTGTATATAAAAAAAAACACAAGGTACTTGATACAATCCGCTGTAAAATGTACAATTGAACACTGACCCACATCAATAAGGTGCCAAAGGATGCGCAATTGGGCCAGGCATCTCCAGCTGTTGAAAAATTGCAAATTTCCTTGGTTTCCATGGAGTAAGAGCCGTTGCTGGGCACGTGATCTTGACATCATTGATTATTCATTTGTGGCTACAGCCAAAAGTATTGGTCGGAGAGCAACGCGGTTTGCACCATTCAATTTCTCGTCACAAAATACGTCGGATTAGCCTCTTACCAGCAGCATTGGATCAGTTTTTCCACTTTTGGATTTTTGCCTGGTCTTTTTGCTAATTGAAATCGGCTACATTAACTATGTACAATCGCGACTGGTCATTACTATATTCAACTTTCATTATAAGTTATGTGCCCTTCGGTAGCCCAGACGACGTCAAATCTTTGGGCCAAGCCCATTTAACTCACCCAACAAATGTCTTACTTCTAAGTCGAAGACAAACTCAATGTCTTTATCTACATGTAGAAAAACCACACCATTTGTATATAAAAAAAACAAAAGGTACTTGATACAATCCGCTGTAAAAAGTACAATTGAACACTGACCCACATCAATAAGGTGCCAAAGGATGCGCAATTGGGCCAGGCATCTCCAGCTGTTGAAAAATTGCAAATTTCCTTGGTTTCCATGGAGTAAGAGCCGTTGCTGGGCACGTGATCTTGACATCATTGATTATTCATTTGTGGCTACAGCCAAAAGTATTGGTCGGAGAGCAACGCGGTTTGCACCATTCGATTTCTCGTCACAAAATACGTCGGATTAGCCTCTTACCAGCAGCATTGGAACAGTTTTTCCACTTTTGGATTTTTGCCTGGTCATTTTGCTAATTGAAATCGGCTACATTAACTATGTACAATCGCGACTGGTCATTACTATATTCAACATTTCATTATAAGTTATGTGCCCTTCGGTAGCCCAGACGACGTCAAATCTTTGGGCCAAGCCCATTTAACTCACCCAGCAAATGTCTTACTTCTAAGTCGAAGACAAACTCAATGTCTTTATCTACATGTAGAAAAACCACACCATTTGTATATAAAAAAAACACAAGGTACTTGATACAACCCGCTGTAAAAAGTACAATTGAACACTGACCCACATCAATAAGGTGCCAAAGGATGCGCAATTGGGCCAGGCATCTCCAGCTGTTGAAAAATTGCAAATTTCCTTGGTTTCCATGGAGTAAGAGCCGTTGCTGGGCACGTGATCTTGACATCATTGATTATTCATTTGTGGCTACAGCCAAAAGTATTGGTCGGAGAGCAACGCGGTTTGCACCATTCGATTTCTCGTCACAAAATACGTCGGATTAGCCTCTTACCAGCAGCATTGGAACAGTTTTTCTACTTTTGGATTTTTGCCTGGTCTTTTTGCTAATTTAAATCGGCTACATTAACTATGTACAATCGCGACTGGTCATTACTATATTCAACTTTTCATTATAAGTTATGTGCCCTTCGGTAGCCCAGACGACGTCAAATCTTTGGGCCAAGCCCATTTAACTCACCCAGCAAATGTCTTACTTCTAAGTCGAAGACAAACTCAATGTCTTTATCTACATGTAGAAAAACCACACCATTTGTGTATAAAAAAAACAAAAGGTACTTGATACAATCCGCTGTAAAAAGTACAATTGAACACTGACCCACATCAATCAGGTGCCAAAGGATGCGCAATTGGGCCAGGCATCTCCAGCTGTTGAAAAATTGCAAATTTCCTTGGTTTCCATGGAGTAAGAGCCGTTGCTGGGCACGTGATCTTGACATCATTGATTATTCATTTGTGGCTACAGCCAAAAGTATTGGTCGGAGAGCAACGCGGTTTGCACCATTCGATTTCTCGTCACAAAATACGTCGGATTAGCCTCTTACCAGCAGCATTGGAACAGTTTTTCTACTTTTGGATTTTTGCCTGGTCTTTTTGCTAATTGAAATCGGCTACATTAACTATGTACAATCGCGACTGGTCATTACTATATTCAACATTTCATTATAAGTTATGTGCCCTTCGGTAGCCCAGACGACGTCAAATCTTTGGGCCAAGCCCATTTAACTCACCCAGCAAATGTCTTACTCCTAAGTCGAAGACAAACTCAATGTCTTTATCTACATGTAGAAAAACCACACCATTTGTATATAAAAAAAACACAAGGTACTTGATACAATCCGCTGTAAAAAGTACAATTGAACACTGACCCACATCAATAAGGTGCCAAAGGATGCGCAATTGGGCCAGGCATCTCCAGCTGTTGAAAAATTGCAAATTTCCTTGGCTGCCATGGAGTAAGAGCCGCTGCTGGGCACGTGATCTTGACATCATTGATTATTCATTTGTGGCTACAGCCAAAAGTATTGGTCGGAGAGCAACGCGGTTTGCACCATTCGATTTCTCGTCACAAAATACGTCGGATTAGCCTCTTACCAGCAGCATTGGAACAGTTTTTCCACTTTTGGATTTTTGCCTGGTCTTTTTGCTTATTGAAATCGGCTACATTAACTATGTACAATCGCGACTGGTCATTACTATATTCAACATTTCATTATAAGTTATGTGCCCTTCGGTAGCCCAGACGACGTCAAATCTTTGGGCCAAGCCCATTTAACTCACCCAGCAAATGTCTTACTTCTAAGTCGAAGACAAACTCAATGTCTTTATCTACATGTAGAAAAAACCACACCATTTGTATATAAAAAAAACACAAGGTACTTGATACAATCCGCTGTAAAAAGTACAATTGAACACTGACCCACATCAATAAGGTGCCAAAGGATGCGCAATTGGGCCAGGCATCTCCAGCTGTTGAAAAATTGCAAATTTCCTTGGTTTCCATGGAGTAAGAGCCGTTGCTGGGCACGTGATCTTGACATCATTGATTATTCACTTGTGGCTACAGCCAAAAGTATTGGTTGGAGAGCAACGCGGTTTGCACCATTTGATTTCTCGTCACAAAATACGTCGGATTAGCCTCTTACCAGCAGCATTGGAACAGTTTTTCCACTTTTGGATTTTTGCCTGGTCTTTTTGCTAATTGAAATCGGCTACATTAACTATGTACAATCGCGACTGGTCATTACTATATTCAACATTTCATTATAAGTTATGTGCCCTTCGGTAGCCCAGACGACGTCAAATCTTTGGGCCAAGCCCATTTAACTCACCCAGCAAATGTCTTACTCCTAAGTCGAAGACAAACTCAATGTCTTTATCTACATGTAGAAAAACCACACCATTTGTATATAAAAAAAACACAAGGTACTTGATACAATCCGCTGTAAAAAGTACAATTGAACACTGACCCACATCAATAAGGTGCCAAAGGATGCGCAATTGGGCCAGGCATCTCCAGCTGTTGAAAAATTGCAAATTTCCTTGGTTTCCATGGAGAAAGAGCCGTTGCTGGGCACGTGATCTTGACATCATTGATTATTTATTTGTGGCTACAGCCAAAAGTATTGGTCGGAGAGCAACGCGGTTTGCACCATTCGATTTCTCGTCACAAAATACGTCGGATTAGCCTCTTACCAGCAGCATTGGAACAGTTTTTCCACTTTTGGATTTTTGCCTGGTCTTTTTGCGAATTGAAATCGGCTACATTAACTATGTACAATCGCGACTGGTCATTACTATATTCAACTTTTCATTATAAGTTATGTGCCCTTCGGTAGCCCAGACGACGTCAAATCTTTGGGCCAAGCCCATTTAACTCACCCAGGAAATGTCTTACTTCTAAGTCGAAGACAAACTCAATGTCTTTATCTACATGTAGAAAAACCACACCATTTGTATATAAAAAAAACACAAGGTACTTGATACAATCCGCTGTAAAAAGTACAATTGAACACTGACCCACATCAATAAGGTGCCAAAGGATGCGCAATTGGGCCAGGCATCTCCAGCTGTTGAAAAATTGCAAATTTCTATGGTTTCCATGGAGTAAGAGCCGTTGCTGGGCACGTGATCTTGACATCATTGATTATTCATTTGTGGCTACAGCCAAAAGTATTGGTCGGAGAGCAACGCGGTTTGCACCATTCGATTTCTCGTCACAAAATACGTCGGATTAGCCTCTTACCAGCAGCATTGGAACAGTTTTTCTACTTTTGGATTTTTGCCTGGTCTTTTTGCGAATTGAAATCGGCTACATTAACTATGTACAATCGCGACTGGTCATTACTATATTCAACTTTTCATTATAAGTTATGTGCCCTTCGGTAGCCCAGACGACGTCAAATCTTTGGGCCAAGCCCATTTAACTCACCCAACAAATGTCTTACTTCTAAGTCGAAGACAAACTCAATGTCTTTATCTACATGTAGAAAAGCCACACCATTTGTATATAAAAAAAACACAAGGTACTTGATACAATCCGCTGTAAAAAGTACAATTGAACACTGACCCACATCAATAAGGTGCCAAAGGATGCGCAATTGGGACAAGCATCTCCAGCTGTTGAAAAATTGCAAATTTCCTTGGTTTCCATGGAGTAAGAGCCGTTGCTGGGCACGTGATCTTGACATCATTGATTATTCACTTGTGGCTACAGCCAAAAGTATTGGTTGGAGAGCAACGCGGTTTGCACCATTTGATTTCTCGTCACAAAATACGTCGGATTAGCCTCTTACCAGCAGCATTGGAACAGTTTTTCCACTTTTGGATTTTTGCCTGGTCTTTTTGCTAATTGAAATCGGCTACATTAACTATGTACAATCGCGACTGGTCATTACTATATTCAACATTTCATTATAAGTTATGTGCCCTTCGGTAGCCCAGACGACGTCAAATCTTTGGGCCAAGCCCATTTAACTCACCCAGCAAATGTCTTACTTCTAAGTCGAAGACAAACTCAATGTCTTTATCTACATGTAGAAAAACCACACCATTTGTATATAAAAAAAACACAAGGTACTTGATACAATCCGCTGTAAAAAGTACAATTGAACACTGACCCACATCAATAAGGTGCCAAAGGATGCGCAATAGGGCCAGGCATCTCCAGCTGTTGAAAAATTGCAAATTTCCTTGGTTTCCATGGAGTAAGAGCCGTTGCTGGGCACGTGATCTTGACATCATTGATTATTCATTTGTGGCTACAGCCAAAAGTATTGGTCGGAGAGCAACGCGGTTTGCACCATTCGATTTCTCGTCACAAAATACGTCGGATTAGCCTCTTACCAGCAGCATTGGAACAGTTTTTCCACTTTTGGATTTTTGCCTGGTCTTTTTGCTAATTGAAATCGGCTACATTAACTATGTACAATCGCGACTGGTCATTACTATATTCAACTTTTCATTATAAGTTATGTGCCTTTCGGCAGCCCAGACGACGTCAAATCTTTGGGCAAAGCCCATTTAACTCACCCAGCAAATGTCTTACTTCTAAGTCGAAGACAAACTCAATGTCTTTATCTACATGTAGAAAAAACCACACCATTTGTATATAAAAAAAACACAAGGTACTTGATACAATCCGCTGTAAAAAGTACAATTGAACACTGACCCACATCAATAAGGTGCCAAAGGATGCGCAATTGGGCCAGGCATCTCCAGCTGTTGAAAAATTGCAAATTTCCTTGGTTTCCATGGAGTAAGAGCCGCTGCTGGGCACGTGATCTTGACATCATTGATTATTCATTTGTGGCTACAGCCAAAAGTATTGGTCGGAGAGCAACGCGGTTTGCACCATTCGATTTCTCGTCACAAAATACGTCGGATTAGTCTCTTACCAGCAGCATTGGAACAGTTTTTCCACTTTTGGATTTTTGCCTGGTCTTTTTGCGAATTGAAATCGGCTACATTAACTATGTACAATCGCGACTGGTCATTACTATATTCAACTTTTCATTATAAGTTATGTGCCCTTCGGTAGCCCAGACGACGTCAAATCTTTGGGCCAAGCCCATTTAACTCACCCAGGAAATGTCTTACTTCTAAGTCGAAGACAAACTCAATGTCTTTATCTACATGTAGAAAAACCACACCATTTGTATATAAAAAAAACACAAGGTACTTGATACAATCCGCTGTAAAAAGTACAATTGAACACTGACCCACATCAATAAGGTGCCAAAGGATGCGCAATTGGGCCAGGCATCTCCAGCTGTTGAAAAATTGCAAATTTCTATGGTTTCCATGGAGTAAGAGCCGTTGCTGGGCGCGTGATCTTGACATCATTGATTATTCATTTGTGGCTACAGCCAAAAGTATTGGTCGGAGAGCAACGCGGTTTGCACCATTCGATTTCTCGTCACAAAATACGTCGGATTAGCCTCTTACCAGCAGCATTGGAACAGTTTTTCTACTTTTGGATTTTTGCCTGGTCTTTTTGCGAATTGAAATCGGCTACATTAACTATGTACAATCGCGACTGGTCATTACTATATTCAACTTTTCATTATAAGTTATGTGCCCTTCGGTAGCCCAGACGACGTCAAATCTTTGGGCCAAGCCCATTTAACTCACCCAACAAATGTCTTACTTCTAAGTCGAAGACAAACTCAATGTCTTTATCTACATGTAGAAAAGCCACACCATTTGTATATAAAAAAAACACAAGGTACTTGATACAATCCGCTGTAAAATGTACAATTGAACACTGACCCACATCAATAAGGTGCCAAAGGATGCGCAATTGGGACAAGCATCTCCAGCTGTTGAAAAATTGCAAATTTCCTTGGTTTCCATGGAGTAAGAGCCGTTGCTGGGCACGTAATCTTGACATCAATGATTATTCATTTGTGGCTACAGCCAAAAGTATTGGTCGGAGAGCAACGCGGTTTGCACCATTCGATTTCTCGTCACAAAATACGTCGGATTAGCCTCTTACCAGCAGCATTGGATCAGTTTTTCTACTTTTGGATTTTTGCCTGGTCTTTTTGCGAATTGAAATCGGCTACATTAACTATGTACAATCGCGACTGGTCATTACTATATTCAACTTTTCATTATAAGTTATGTGCCCTTCGGTAGCCCAGACGACGTCAAATCTTTGGGCCAAGCCCATTTAACTCACCCAGCAAATGTCTTACTTCTAAGTCGAAGACAAACTCAATGTCTTTATCTACATGTAGAAAAACCACACCATTTGTATATAAAAAAACACAAGGTACTTGATACAATCCGCTGTAAAAAGTACAATTGAACACTGACCCACATCAATAAGGTGCCAAAGGATGCGCAATTGGGCCAGGCATCTCCAGCTGTTGAAAAATTGCAAATTTCCTTGGTTTCCATGGAGTAAGAGCCGTTGCTGGGCACGTGATCTTGACATCATTGATTATTCATTTGTGGCTACAGCCAAAAGTATTGGTTGGAGAGCAACGCGGTTTGCACCATTCGATTTCTCGTCACAAAATACGTCGGATTAGCCTCTTACCAGCAGCATTGGAACAGTTTTTCCACTTTTGGATTTTTGCCTGGTCTTTTTGCGAATTGAAATCGGCTACATTAACTATGTACAATCGCGACTGGTCATTACTATATTCAACTTTTCATTATAAGTTATGTGCCCTTCGGTAGCCCAGACGACGTCAAATCTTTGGGCCAAGCCCATTTAACTCACCCAGGAAATGTCTTACTTCTAAGTCGAAGACAAACTCAATGTCTTTATCTACATGTAGAAAAACCACACCATTTGTATATAAAAAAAACACAAGGTACTTGATACAATCCGCTGTAAAAAGTACAATTGAACACTGACCCACATCAATAAGGTGCCAAAGGATGCGCAATTGGGCCAGGCATCTCCAGCTGTTGAAAAATTGCAAATTTCCTTGGTTTCCATGGAGTAAGAGCCGTTGCTGGGCACGTGATCTTGACATCATTGATTATTCATTTGTGGCTACAGCCAAAAGTATTGGTCGGAGAGCAACGCGGTTTGCACCATTCGATTTCTCGTCACAAAATACGTCGGATTAGCCTCTTACCAGCAGCATTGGAACAGTTTTTCTACTTTTGGATTTTTGCCTGGTCTTTTTGCGAATTGAAATCGGCTACATTAACTATGTACAATCGCGACTGGTCATTACTATATTCAACTTTTCATTATAAGTTATGTGCCCTTCGGTAGCCCAGACGACGTCAAATCTTTGGGCCAAGCCCATTTAACTCACCCAACAAATGTCTTACTTCTAAGTCGAAGACAAACTCAATGTCTTTATCTACATGTAGAAAAACCACACCATTTGTATATAAAAAAACACAAGGTACTTGATACAATCCGCTGTAAAAAGTACAATTGAACACTGACCCACATCAATAAGGTGCCAAAGGATGCGCAATTGGGCCAGGCATCTCCAGCTGTTGAAAAATTGCAAATTTCCTTGGTTTCCATGGAGTAAGAGCCGTTGCTGGGCACGTGATCTTGACATCATTGATTATTCATTTGTGGCTACAGCCAAAAGTATTGGTTGGAGAGCAACGCGGTTTGCACCATTCGATTTCTCGTCACAAAATACGTCGGATTAGCCTCTTACCAGCAGCATTGGAACAGTTTTTTTACTTTTGGATTTTTGCCTGGTCTTTTTGCGAATTGAAATCGGCTACATTAACTATGTACAATCGCGACTGGTCATTACTATATTCAACTTTTCATTATAAGTTATGTGCCCTTCGGTAGCCCAGACGACGTCAAATCTTTGGGCCAAGCACATTTAACTCACCCAGCAAATGTCTTACTTCTAAGTCGAAGACAAACTCAATGTCTTTATCTACATGTAGAAAAACCACACCATTTGTATATAAAAAAAACACAAGGTACTTGATACAATCCGCTGTAAAAAGTACAATTGAACACTGACCCACATCAATAAGGTGCCAAAGGATGCGCAATTGGGCCAGGCATCTCCAGCTGTTGAAAAATTGCAAATTTCCTTGGTTTCCATGGAGTAAGAGCCGTTGCTGGGCACGTGATCTTGACATCATTAATTATTCACTTGTGGCTACAGCCAAAAGTATTGGTTGGAGAGCAACGCGGTTTGCACCATTTGATTTCTCGTCACAAAATACGTCGGATTAGCCTTTTACCAGCAGCATTGGAACAGTTTTTCCACTTTTGGATTTTTGCCTGGTCTTTTTGCTAATTGAAATCGGCTACATTAACTATGTACAATCGCGACTGGTCATTACTATATTCAACATTTCATTATAAGTTATGTGCCCTTCGGTAGCCCAGACGACGTCAAATCTTTGGGCCAAGCCCATTTAACTCACCCAGCAAATGTCTTACTCCTAAGTCGAAGACAAACTCAATGTCTTTATCTACATGTAGAAAAACCACACCATTTGTATATAAAAAAAACACAAGGTACTTGATACAATCCGCTGTAAAAAGTACAATTGAACACTGACCCACATCAATAAGGTGCCAAAGGATGCGCAATAGGGCCAGGCATCTCCAGCTGTTGAAAAATTGCAAATTTCCTTGGTTTCCATGGAGTAAGAGCCGTTGCTGGGCACGTGATCTTGACATCATTGATTATTCATTTGTGGCTACAGCCAAAAGTATTGGTCGGAGAGCAACGCGGTTTGCACCATTCGATTTCTCGTCACAAAATACGTCGGATTAGCCTTTTACCAGCAGCATTGGAACAGTTTTTCCACTTTTGGATTTTTGCCTGGTGTTTTTGCTAATTGAAATCGGCTACATTAACTATGTACAATCGCGACTGGTCATTACTATATTCAACTTTTCATTATAAGTTATGTGCCCTTCGGTAGCCCAGAGGACGTCAAATCTTTGGGCCAAGCCCATTTAACTCACCCAGCAAATGTCTTACTTCTAAGTCGAAGACAAACTCAATGTCTTTATCTACATGTAGAAAAACCACACCATTTGTATATAAAAAAACACAAGGTACTTGATACAATCCGCTGTAAAAAGTACAATTGAACACTGACCCACATCAATAAGGTGCCAAAGGATGCGCAATTGGGCCAGGCATCTCCAGCTGTTGAAAAATTGCAAATTTCCTTGGTTTCCATGGAGTAAGAGCCGTTGCTGGGCACGTGATCTTGACATCATTGATTATTCATTTGTGGCTACAGCCAAAAGTATTAGTCGGAGAGCAACGCGGTTTGCACCATTCGATTTCTCGTCACAAAATACGTCGGATTAGCCTCTTACCAGCAGCATTGGAACAGTTTTTCTACTTTTGGATTTTTGCCTGGTCTTTTTGCGAATTGAAATCGGCTACATTAACTATGTACAATCGCGACTGGTCATTACTATATTCAACTTTTCATTATAAGTTATGTGCCTTTCGGCAGCCCAGACGACGTCAAATCTTTGGGCCAAGCCCATTTAACTCACCCAGCAAATGTCTTACTTCTAAGTCGAAGACAAACTCAATGTCTTTATCTACATGTAGAAAAACCACACCATTTGTATATAAAAAAAACACAAGGTACTTGATACAATCCGCTGTAAAAAGTACAATTGAACACTGACCCACATCAATAAGGTGCCAAAGGATGCGCAATTGGGGCCAGGCATCTCCAGCTGTTGAAAAATTGCAAATTTCCTTGGTTTCCATGGAGTAAGAGCCGTTGCTGGGCACGTGATCTTGACATCATTGATTATTCATTTGTGGCTACAGCCAAAAGTATTGGTCGGAGAGCAACGCGGTTTGCACCATTCGATTTCTCGTCACAAAATACGTCGGATTAGTCTCTTACCAGCAGCATTGGAACAGTTTTTTCCACTTTTGGATTTTTGCCTGGTCTTTTTGCTAATTTAAATCGGCTACATTAACTATGTACAATCGCGACTGGTCATTACTATATTCAACTTTTCATTATAAGTTATGTGCCCTTCGGTAGCCCAGACGACGTCAAATCTTTGGCCAAGCCCATTTAACTCACCCAGGAAATGTCTTACTTCTAAGTCGAAGACAAACTCAATGTCTTTATCTACATGTAGAAAAGCCACACCATTTGTATATAAAAAAAACACAAGGTACTTGATACAATCCGCTGTAAAAAGTACAATTGAACACTGACCCACATCAATAAGGTGCCAAAGGATGCGCAATTGGACAAGCATCTCCAGCTGTTGAAAAATTGGCAATTTCCTTGGTTTCCATGGAGTAAGAGCCGTTGCTGGCACGTGATCTTGACATCATTGATTATTCATTTGTGGCTACAGCCAAAAGTATTGGTCGGAGAGCAACGCGGTTTGCACCATTCGATTTCTCGTCACAAAATACGTCGGATTAGCCTCTACCAGCAGCATTGGAACAGTTTTTCTACTTTTGGATTTTTGCCTGGTCTTTTTGCGAATTGAAATCGGCTACATTAACTATGTACAATCGCGACTGGTCATTACTATATTCAACTTTTCATTATAAGTTATGTTGCCCTTCGGTAGCCCAGACGACGTCAAAATCTTTGGGCCAAGCCCATTTAACTCACCCAGCAAATGTCTTACTTCTAAGTCGAAGACAAACTCAATGTCTTTATCTACATGTAGAAAAACCACACCATTTGTATATAAAAAAACACAAGGTACTTGATACAATCCGCTGTAAAAAGTACAATTGAACACTGACCCACATCAATAAGGTGCCAAAGGATGCGCAATAGGGCCAGGCATCTCCAGCTGTTGAAAAATTGCAAATTTTCCTTGGTTTCCATGGAGTAAGAGCCGTTGCTGGGCACGTGATCTTGACATCATTGATTATTCATTTGTGGCTACAGCCAAAAGTATTGGTCGGAGAGCAACGCGGTTTGCACCATTCGATTTCTCGTCACAAAATACGTCGGATTAGCCTCTTACCAGCAGCATTGGAACAGTTTTTCCACTTTTGGATTTTTGCCTGAACTTTTTGCTAATTGAAATCGGCTACATTAACTATGTACAATCGCGACTGGTCATTACTATATTCAACATTTCATTATAAGTTATGTGCCCTTCGGTAGCCCAGACGACGTCAATCTTTGGGCCAAGCCCATTTAACTCACCCAACAAATGTCTTACTCCTAAGTCGAAGACAAACTCAATGTCTTTATCTACATGTAGAAAAACCACACCATTTGTATATAAAAAAAACAAAAGGTACTTGATACAATCCGCTGTAAAAAGTACAATTGAACACTGACCCACATCAATAAGGTGCCAAAGGATGCGCAATTGGGCCAGGCATCTCCAGCTGTTGAAAAATTGCAAATTTCCTTGGTTTCCATGGAGTAAGAGCCGTTGCTGGGCACGTGATCTTGACATCATTGATTATTCATTTGTGGCTACAGCCAAAAGTATTGGTCGGAGAGCAACGCGGTTTGCACCATTCGATTTCTCGTCACAAAATACGTCGGATTAGCCTCTTACCAGCAGCATTGGAACAGTTTTTCTACTTTTGGATTTTTGCCTGGTCTTTTTGCGAATTGAAATCGGCTACATTAACTATGTACAATCGCGACTGGTCATTACTATATTCAACTTTTCATTATAAGTTATGTGCCCTTCGGTAGCCCAGACGACGTCAAATCTTTGGGCCAAGCCCATTTAACTCACCCAACAAATGTCTTACTTCTAAGTCGAAGACAAACTCAATGTCTTTATCTACATGTAGAAAAACCACACCATTTGTATATAAAAAAACACAAGGTACTTGATACAATCCGCTGTAAAAAGTACAATTGAACACTGACCCACATCAATAAGGTGCCAAAGGATGCGCAATTGGGCCAGGCATCTCCAGCTGTTGAAAAATTGCAAATTTCCTTGGTTTCCATGGAGTAAGAGCCGTTGCTGGGCACGTGATCTTGACATCATTGATTATTCATTTGTGGCTACAGCCAAAAGTATTGGTTGGAGAGCAACGCGGTTTGCACCATTCGATTTCTCGTCACAAAATACGTCGGATTAGCCTCTTACCAGCAGCATTGGAACAGTTTTTCCACTTTTGGATTTTTGCCTGGTCTTTTTGCGAATTGAAATCGGCTACATTAACTATGTACAATCGCGACTGGTCATTACTATATTCAACTTTTCATTATAAGTTATGTGCCCTTCGGTAGCCCAGACGACGTCAAATCTTTGGGCCAAGCACATTTAACTCACCCAGCAAATGTCTTACTTCTAAGTCGAAGACAAACTCAATGTCTTTATCTACATGTAGAAAAACCACACCATTTGTATATAAAAAAAACACAAGGTACTTGATACAATCCGCTGTAAAAAGTACAATTGAACACTGACCCACATCAATAAGGTGCCAAAGGATGCGCAATTGGGCCAGGCATCTCCAGCTGTTGAAAAATTGCAAATTTCCTTGGTTTCCATGGAGTAAGAGCCGTTGCTGGGCACGTGATCTTGACATCATTAATTATTCACTTGTGGCTACAGCCAAAAGTATTGGTTGGAGAGCAACGCGGTTTGCACCATTTGATTTCTCGTCACAAAATACGTCGGATTAGCCTCTTACCAGCAGCATTGGAACAGTTTTTCCACTTTTGGATTTTTGCCTGGTCTTTTTGCTAATTGAAATCGGCTACATTAACTATGTACAATCGCGACTGGTCATTACTATATTCAACATTTCATTATAAGTTATGTGCCCTTCGGTAGCCCAGACGACGTCAAATCTTTGGGCCAAGCCCATTTAACTCACCCAGCAAATGTCTTACTCCTAAGTCGAAGACAAACTCAATGTCTTTATCTACATGTAGAAAAACCACACCATTTGTATATAAAAAAAACACAAGGTACTTGATACAATCCGCTGTAAAAAGTACAATTGAACACTGACCCACATCAATAAGGTGCCAAAGGATGCGCAATAGGGCCAGGCATCTCCAGCTGTTGAAAAATTGCAAATTTCCTTGGTTTCCATGGAGTAAGAGCCGTTGCTGGGCACGTGATCTTGACATCATTGATTATTCATTTTTGGCTACAGCCAAAAGTATTGGTCGGAGAGCAACGCGGTTTGCACCATTCGATTTCTCGTCACAAAATACGTCGGATTAGCCTTTTACCAGCAGCATTGGAACAGTTTTTCCACTTTTGGATTTTTGCCTGGTGTTTTTGCTAATTGAAATCGGCTACATTAACTATGTACAATCGCGACTGGTCATTACTATATTCAACTTTTCATTATAAGTTATGTGCCTTTCGGCAACCCAGACGACGTCAAATCTTTGGGCCAAGCCCATTTAACTCACCCAGCAAATGTCTTACTTCTAAGTCGAAGACAAACTCAATGTCTTTATCTACATGTAGAAAAACCACACCATTTGTATATAAAAAAAACACAAGGTACTTGATACAATCCGCTGTAAAAAGTACAATTGAACACTGACCCACATCAATAAGGTGCCAAAGGATGCGCAATTGGGCCAGGCATCTCCAGCTGTTGAAAAATTGCAAATTTCCTTGGTTTCCATGGAGTAAGAGCCGTTGCTGGGCACGTGATCTTGACATCATTGATTATTCATTTGTGGCTACAGCCAAAAGTATTGGTCGGAGAGCAACGCGGTTTGCACCATTCGATTTCTCGTCACAAAATACGTCGGATTAGTCTCTTACCAGCAGCATTGGAACAGTTTTTCCACTTTTGGATTTTTGCCTGGTCTTTTTGCGAATTGAAATCGGCTACATTAACTATGTACAATCGCGACTGGTCATTACTATATTCAACTTTTCATTATAAGTTATGTGCCCTTCGGTAGCCCAGACGACGTCAAATCTTTGGGCCAAGCCCATTTAACTCACCCAGGAAATGTCTTACTTCTAAGTCGAAGACAAACTCAATGTCTTTATCTACATGTAGAAAAACCACACCATTTGTATATAAAAAAAACAAAAGGTACTTGATACAATCCGCTGTAAAAAGTACAATTGAACACTGACCCACATCAATAAGGTGCCAAAGGATGCGCAATTGGGCCAAGCATCTCCAGCTGTTGAAAAATTGCAAATTTCCTTGGTTTCCATGGAGTAAGAGCCGTTGCTGGGCACGTGATCTTGACATCATTGATTATTCATTTGTGGCTACAGCCAAAAGTATTGGTCGGAGAGCAACGCGGTTTGCACCATTCGATTTCTCGTCACAAAATACGTCGGATTAGCCTCTTACCAGCAGCATTGGAACAGTTTTTCTACTTTTGGATTTTTGCCTGGTCTTTTTGCAAATTGAAATCGGCTACATTAGCTATGTACAATCGCGACTGGTCATTACTATATTCAATTTTTCATTATAAGTTATGTGCCCTTCGGTAGCCCAGACGACGTCAAATCTTTGGGCCAAGCCCATTTAACTCACCCAGCAAATGTCTTACTTCTAAGTCGAAGACAAACTCAATGTCTTTATCTACATGTAGAAAAACCACACCATTTGTATATAAAAAAAACACAAGGTACTTGATACAATCCGCTGTAAAAAGTACAATTGAACACTGACCCACATCAATAAGGTGCCAAAGGATGCGCAATTGGGCCAGGCATCTCCAGCTGTTGAAAAATTGCAAATTTCCTTGGTTTCCATGGAGTAAGAGCCGTTGCTGGGCACGTGATCTTGACATCATTGATTATTCATTTGTGGCTACAGCCAAAAGTATTGGTCGGAGAGCAACGCGGTTTGCACCATTCGATTTCTCGTCACAAAATACGTCGGATTAGCCTCTTACCAGCAGCATTGGAACAGTTTTTCCACTTTTGGATTTTTGCCTGGTGTTTTTGCTAATTGAAATCGGCTACATTAACTATGTACAATCGCGACTGGTCATTACTATATTCAACTTTTCATTATAAGTTATGTGCCTTTCGGCAGCCCAGACGACGTCAAATCTTTGGGCCAAGCCCATTTAACTCACCCAGCAAATGTCTTACTTCTAAGTCGAAGACAAACTCAATGTCTTTATCTACATGTAGAAAAACCACACCATTTGTATATAAAAAAAACACAAGGTACTTGATACAATCCGCTGTAAAAAGTACAATTGAACACTGACCCACATCAATAAGGTGCCAAAGGATGCGCAATTGGGCCAGGCATCTCCAGCTGTTGAAAAATTGCAAATTTCCTTGGTTTCCATGGAGTAAGAGCCGTTGCTGGGCACGTGATCTTGACATCATTGATTATTCATTTGTGGCTACAGCCAAAAGTATTGGTCGGAGAGCAACGCGGTTTGCACCATTCGATTTCTCGTCACAAAATACGTCGGATTAGTCTCTTACCAGCAGCATTGGAACAGTTTTTCCACTTTTGGATTTTTGCCTGGTCTTTTTGCGAATTGAAATCGGCTACATTAACTATGTACAATCGCGACTGGTCATTACTATATTCAACTTTTCATTATAAGTTATGTGCCCTTCGGTAGCCCAGACGACGTCAAATCTTTGGGCCAAGCCCATTTAACTCACCCAGGAAATGTCTTACTTCTAAGTCGAAGACAAACTCAATGTCTTTATCTACATGTAGAAAAACCACACCATTTGTATATAAAAAAAACACAAGGTACTTGATACAATCCGCTGTAAAAAGTACAATTGAACACTGACCCACATCAATAAGGTGCCAAAGGATGCGCAATTGGGCCAGGCATCTCCAGCTGTTGAAAAATTGCAAATTTCCTTGGTTTCCATGGAGTAAGAGCCGTTGCTGGGCACGTGATCTTGACATCATTGATTATTCATTTGTGGCTACAGCCAAAAGTATTGGTCGGAGAGCAACGCGGTTTGCACCATTCGATTTCTCGTCACAAAATACGTCGGATTAGCCTCTTACCAGCAGCATTGGAACAGTTTTTCCACTTTTGGATTTTTGCCTGGTCTTTTTGCTAATTGAAATCGGCTACATTAACTATGTACAATCGCGACTGGTCATTACTATATTCAATTTTTCATTATAAGTTATGTGCCCTTCGGTAGCCCAGACGACGTCAAATCTTTGGGCCAAGCCCATTTAACTCACCCAGCAAATGTCTTACTTCTAAGTCGAAGACAAACTCAATGTCTTTATCTACATGTAGAAAAACCACACCATTTGTATATAAAAAAAACAAAAGGTACTTGATACAATCCGCTGTAAAAAGTACAATTGAACACTGACCCACATCAATAAGGTGCCAAAGGATGCGCAATTGGGCCAGGCATCTCCAGCTGTTGAAAAATTGCAAATTTCCTTGGTTTCCATGGAGTAAGAGCCGTTGCTGGGCACGTGATCTTGACATCATTGATTATTCATTTGTGGCTACAGCCAAAAGTATTGGTCGGAGAGCAACGCGGTTTGCACCATTCGATTTCTCGTCACAAAATACGTCGGATTAGCCTCTTACCAGCAGCATTGGAACAGTTTTTCCACTTTTGGATTTTTGCCTGGTCTTTTTGCTAATTGAAATCGGCTACATCAACTATGTACAATCGCGACTGGTCATTAATATATTCAACTTTTCATTATAAGTTATGTGCCTTTCGGCAGCCCAGACGACGTCAAATCTTTGGGCCAAGCCCATTTAACTCACCCAGGAAATGTCTTACTTCTAAGTCGAAGACAAACTCAATGTCTTTATCTACATGTAGAAAAACCACACCATTTGTATATAAAAAAAACACAAGGTACTTGATACAATCCGCTGTAAAAAGTACAATTGAACACTGACCCACATCAATAAGGTGCCAAAGGATGCGCAATTGGGCCAAGCATCTCCAGCTGTTGAAAAATTGCAAATTTCCTTGGTTTCCATGGAGTAAGAGCCGTTGCTGGGCACGTGATCTTGACATCATTGATTATTCATTTGTGGCTACAGCCAAAAGTATTGGTCGGAGAGCAACGCGGTTTGCACCATTCGATTTCTCGTCACAAAATACGTCGGATTAGCCTCTTACCAGCAGCATTGGAACAGTTTTTCTACTTTTGGATTTTTGCCTGGTCTTTTTGCAAATTGAAATCGGCTACATTAGCTATGTACAATCGCGACTGGTCATTACTATATTCAATTTTTCATTATAAGTTATGTGCCCTTCGGTAGCCCAGACGACGTCAAATCTTTGGGCCAAGCCCATTTAACTCACCCAGCAAATGTCTTACTTCTAAGTCGAAGACAAACTCAATGTCTTTATCTACATGTAGAAAAACCACACCATTTGTATATAAAAAAAACAAAAGGTACTTGATACAATCCGCTGTAAAAAGTACAATTGAACACTGACCCACATCAATAAGGTGCCAAAGGATGCGCAATTGGGCCAGGCATCTCCAGCTGTTGAAAAATTGCAAATTTCCTTGGTTTCCATGGAGTAAGAGCCGTTGCTGGGCACGTGATCTTGACATCATTGATTATTCATTTGTGGCTACAGCCAAAAGTATTGGTCGGAGAGCAACGCGGTTTGCACCATTCGATTTCTCGTCACAAAATACGTCGGATTAGCCTCTTACCAGCAGCATTGGAACAGTTTTTCCACTTTTGGATTTTTGCCTGGTGTTTTTGCTAATTGAAATCGGCTACATTAACTATGTACAATCGCGACTGGTCATTACTATATTCAACTTTTCATTATAAGTTATGTGCCTTTCGGCAGCCCAGACGACGTCAAATCTTTGGGCCAAGCCCATTTAACTCACCCAGCAAATGTCTTACTTCTAAGTCGAAGACAAACTCAATGTCTTTATCTACATGTAGAAAAACCACACCATTTGTATATAAAAAAAACACAAGGTACTTGATACAATCCGCTGTAAAAAGTACAATTGAACACTGACCCACATCAATAAGGTGCCAAAGGATGCGCAATTGGGCCAGGCATCTCCAGCTGTTGAAAAATTGCAAATTTCCTTGGTTTCCATGGAGTAAGAGCCGTTGCTGGGCACGTGATCTTGACATCATTGATTATTCATTTGTGGCTACAGCCAAAAGTATTGGTCGGAGAGCAACGCGGTTTGCACCATTCGATTTCTCGTCACAAAATACGTCGGATTAGTCTCTTACCAGCAGCATTGGAACAGTTTTTCCACTTTTGGATTTTTGCCTGGTCTTTTTGCGAATTGAAATCGGCTACATTAACTATGTACAATCGCGACTGGTCATTACTATATTCAACTTTTCATTATAAGTTATGTGCCCTTCGGTAGCCCAGACGACGTCAAATCTTTGGGCCAAGCCCATTTAACTCACCCAGGAAATGTCTTACTTCTAAGTCGAAGACAAACTCAATGTCTTTATCTACATGTAGAAAAACCACACCATTTGTATATAAAAAAAACACAAGGTACTTGATACAATCCGCTGTAAAAAGTACAATTGAACACTGACCCACATCAATAAGGTGCCAAAGGATGCGCAATTGGGCCAGGCATCTCCAGCTGTTGAAAAATTGCAAATTTCCTTGGTTTCCATGGAGTAAGAGCCGTTGCTGGGCACGTGATCTTGACATCATTGATTATTCATTTGTGGCTACAGCCAAAAGTATTGGTCGGAGAGCAACGCGGTTTGCACCATTCGATTTCTCGTCACAAAATACGTCGGATTAGCCTCTTACCAGCAGCATTGGAACAGTTTTTCCACTTTTGGATTTTTGCCTGGTCTTTTTGCTAATTGAAATCGGCTACATTAACTATGTACAATCGCGACTGGTCATTACTATATTCAATTTTTCATTATAAGTTATGTGCCCTTCGGTAGCCCAGACGACGTCAAATCTTTGGGCCAAGCCCATTTAACTCACCCAGCAAATGTCTTACTTCTAAGTCGAAGACAAACTCAATGTCTTTATCTACATGTAGAAAAACCACACCATTTGTATATAAAAAAAACAAAAGGTACTTGATACAATCCGCTGTAAAAAGTACAATTGAACACTGACCCACATCAATAAGGTGCCAAAGGATGCGCAATTGGGCCAGGCATCTCCAGCTGTTGAAAAATTGCAAATTTCCTTGGTTTCCATGGAGTAAGAGCCGTTGCTGGGCACGTGATCTTGACATCATTGATTATTCATTTGTGGCTACAGCCAAAAGTATTGGTCGGAGAGCAACGCGGTTTGCACCATTCGATTTCTCGTCACAAAATACGTCGGATTAGCCTCTTACCAGCAGCATTGGAACAGTTTTTCCACTTTTGGATTTTTGCCTGGTCTTTTTGCTAATTGAAATCGGCTACATCAACTATGTACAATCGCGACTGGTCATTAATATATTCAACTTTTCATTATAAGTTATGTGCCTTTCGGCAGCCCAGACGACGTCAAATCTTTGGGCCAAGCCCATTTAACTCACCCAGCAAATGTCTTACTTCTAAGTCGAAGACAAACTCAATGTCTTTATCTACATGTAGAAAAACCACACCATTTGTATATAAAAAAAACACAAGGTACTTGATACAATCCGCTGTAAAAAGTACAATTGAACACTGACCCACATCAATAAGGTGCCAAAGGATGCGCAATTGGGCCAGGCATCTCCAGCTGTTGAAAAATTGCAAATTTCCTTGGTTTCCATGGAGTAAGAGCCGTTGCTGGGCACGTGATCTTGACATCATTGATTATTCATTTGTGGCTACAGCCAAAAGTATTGGTCGGAGAGCAACGCGGTTTGCACCATTCGATTTCTCGTCACAAAATACGTCGGATTAGTCTCTTACCAGCAGCATTGGAACAGTTTTTCCACTTTTGGATTTTTGCCTGGTCTTTTTGCGAATTGAAATCGGCTACAGTAACTATGTACAATCGCGACTGGTCATTACTATATTCAACTTTTCATTATAAGTTATGTGCCCTTCGGTAGCCCAGACGACGTCAAATCTTTGGGCCAAGCCCATTTAACTCACCCAGGAAATGTCTTACTTCTAAGTCGAAGACAAACTCAATGTCTTTATCTACATGTAGAAAAACCACACCATTTGTATATAAAAAAAACACAAGGTACTTGATACAATCCGCTGTAAAAAGTACAATTGAACACTGACCCACATCAATAAGGTGCCAAAGGATGCGCAATTGGGCCAGGCATCTCCAGCTGTTGAAAAATTGCAAATTTCTATGGTTTCCATGGAGTAAGAGCCGTTGCTGGGCACGTGATCTTGACATCATTGATTTTTCACTTGTGGCTACAGCCAAAAGTATTGGTCGGAGAGCAACGCGGTTTGCACCATTCGATTTCTCGTCACAAAATACGTCGGATTAGCCTCTTACCAGCAGCATTGGAACAGTTTTTCTACTTTTGGATTTTTGCCTGGTCTTTTTGCGAATTGAAATCGGCTACATTAACTATGTACAATCGCGACTGGTCATTACTATATTCAACTTTTCATTATAAGTTATGTGCCCTTCGGTAGCCCAGACGACGTCAAATCTTTGGGCCAAGCCCATTTAACTCACCCAACAAATGTCTTACTTCTAAGTCGAAGACAAACTCAATGTCTTTATCTACATGTAGAAAAGCCACACCATTTGTATATAAAAAAAACACAAGGTACTTGATACAATCCGCTGTAAAAAGTACAATTGAACACTGACCCACATCAATAAGGTGCCAAAGGATGCGCAATTGGGACAAGCATCTCCAGCTGTTGAAAAATTGCAAATTTCCTTGGTTTCCATGGAGTAAGAGCCGTTGCTGGGCACGTGATCTTGACATCATTGATTATTCATTTGTGGCTACAGCCAAAAGTATTGGTCGGAGAGCAACGCGGTTTGCACCCATTCGATTTCTCGTCACAAAATACGTCGGATTAGCCTCTTACCAGCAGCATTGGAACAGTTTTTCTACTTTTAGATTTTTGCCTGGTCTTTTTGCGAATTGAAATCGGCTGCATTAACTATGTACAATCGCGACTGGTCATTACTATATTCAACTTTTCATTATAAGTTATGTGCCCTTCGGTAGCCCAGACGACGTCAAATCTTTGGGCCAAGCCCATTTAACTCACCCAGCAAATGTCTTACTTCTAAGTCGAAGACAAACTCAATGTCTTTATCTACATGTAGAAAAACCACACCATTTGTATATAAAAAAACACAAGGTACTTGATACAATCCGCTGTAAAAAGTACAATTGAACACTGACCCACATCAATAAGGTGCCAAAGAATGCGCAATTGGGGCAGGCATCTCCAGCTGTTGAAAAATTGCAAATTTCCTTGGTTTCCATGGAGTAAGAGCCGTTGCTGGGCACGTGATCTTGACATCATTGATTATTCATTTGTGGCTACAGCCAAAAGTATTGGTCGGAGAGCAACGCGGTTTGCACCATTCGATTTCTCGTCACAAAATACGTCGGATTAGCCTCTTACCAGCAGCATTGGAACAGTTTTTCCACTTTTGGATTTTTGCCTGAACTTTTTGCTAATTGAAATCGGCTACATTAACTATGTACAATCGCGACTGGTCATTACTATATTCAACATTTCATTATAAGTTATGTGCCCTTCGGTAGCCCAGACGACGTCAAATCTTTGGGCCAAGCCCATTTAACTCACCCAACAAATGTCTTACTCCTAAGTCGAAGACAAACTCAATGTCTTTATCTACATGTAGAAAAACCACACCATTTGTATATAAAAAAAACAAAAGGTACTTGATACAATCCGCTGTAAAAAGTACAATTGAACACTGACCCACATCAATAAGGTGCCAAAGGATGCGCAATTGGGCCAGGCATCTCCAGCTGTTGAAAAATTGCAAATTTCCTTGGTTTCCATGGAGTAAGAGCCGTTGCTGGGCACGTGATCTTGACATCATTGATTATTCATTTGTGGCTACAGCCAAAAGTATTGGTCGGAGAGCAACGCGGTTTGCACCATTCGATTTCTCGTCACAAAATACGTCGGATTAGCCTCTTACCAGCAGCATTGGAACAGTTTTTCTACTTTTGGATTTTTCCCTGGTCTTTTTGCGAATTGAAATCGGCTACATTAACTATGTACAATCGCGACTGGTCATTACTATATTCAACTTTTCATTATAAGTTATGTGCCCTTCGGTAGCCCAGACGACGTCAAATCTTTGGGCCAAGCCCATTTAACTCACCCAACAAATGTCTTACTTCTAAGTCGAAGACAAACTCAATGTCTTTATCTACATGTAGAAAAACCACACCATTTGTATATAAAAAAACACAAGGTACTTGATACAATCCGCTGTAAAAAGTACAATTGAACACTGACCCACATCAATAAGGTGCCAAAGGATGCGCAATTGGGCCAGGCATCTCCAGCTGTTGAAAAATTGCAAATTTCCTTGGTTTCCATGGAGTAAGAGCCGTTGCTGGGCACGTGATCTTGACATCATTGATTATTCATTTGTGGCTACAGCCAAAAGTATTGGTTGGAGAGCAACGCGGTTTGCACCATTCGATTTCTCGTCACAAAATACGTCGGATTAGCCTCTTACCAGCAGCATTGGAACAGTTTTTCCACTTTTGGATTTTTGCCTGGTCTTTTTGCGAATTGAAATCGGCTACATTAACTATGTACAATCGCGACTGGTCATTACTATATTCAACTTTTCATTATAAGTTATGTGCCCTTCGGTAGCCCAGACGACGTCAAATCTTTGGGCCAAGCCCATTTAACTCACCCAGCAAATGTCTTACTTCTAAGTCGAAGACAAACTCAATGTCTTTATCTACATGTAGAAAAACCACACCATTTGTATATAAAAAAAACACAAGGTACTTGATACAATCCGCTGTAAAAAGTACAATTGAACACTGACCCACATCAATAAGGTGCCAAAGGATGCGCAATTGGGCCAGGCATCTCCAGCTGTTGAAAAATTGCAAATTTCCTTGGTTTCCATGGAGTAAGAGCCGTTGCTGGGCACGTGATCTTGACATCATTGATTATTCACTTGTGGCTACAGCCAAAAGTATTGGTTGGAGAGCAACGCGGTTTGCACCATTTGATTTCTCGTCACAAAATACGTCGGATTAGCCTCTTACCAGCAGCATTGGAACAGTTTTTCTACTTTTGGATTTTTGCCTGGTCTTTTTGCGAATTGAAATCGGCTACATTAACTATGTACAATCGCGACTGGTCATTACTATATTCAACTTTTCATTATAAGTTATGTGCCCTTCGGTAGCCCAGACGACGTCAAATCTTTGGGCCAAGCCCATTTAACTCACCCAGGAAATGTCTTACTTCTAAGTCGAAGACAAACTCAATGTCTTTATCTACATGTAGAAAAACCACACCATTTGTATATAAAAAAAACACAAGGTACTTGATACAATCCGCTGTAAAAAGTACAATTGAACACTGACCCACATCAATAAGGTGCCAAAGGATGCGCAATTGGGCCAGGCATCTCCAGCTGTTGAAAAATTGCAAATTTCTATGGTTTCCATGGAGTAAGAGCCGTTGCTGGGCACGTGATCTTGACATCATTGATTATTCACTTGTGGCTACAGCCAAAAGTATTGGTCGGAGAGCAACGCGGTTTGCACCATTCGATTTCTCGTCACAAAATACGTCGGATTAGCCTCTTACCAGCAGCATTGGAACAGTTTTTCCACTTTTGGATTTTTGCCTGGTCTTTTTGCTTATTGAAATCGGGTACATTAGCTATGTACAATCGCGACTGGTCATTAATATATTCAATTTTTCATTATAAGTTATGTGCCCTTCGGTAGCCCAGACGACGTCAAATCTTTGGGCCAAGCCCATTTAACTCACCCAGCAAATGTCTTACTTCTAAGTCGAAGACAAACTCAATGTCTTTATCTACATGTAGAAAAACCACACCATTTGTATATAAAAAAAACAAAAGGTACTTGATACAATCCGCTGTAAAAAGTACAATTGAACACTGACCCACATCAATAAGGTGCCAAAGGATGCGCAATTGGGCCAAGCATCTCCAGCTGTTGAAAAATTGCAAATTTCCTTGGTTTCCATGGAGTAAGAGCCGTTGCTGGGCACGTGATCTTGACATCATTGATTATTCATTTGTGGCTACAGCCAAAAGTATTGGTCGGAGAGCAACGCGGTTTGCACCATTCGATTTCTCGTCACAAAATACGTCGGAGTAGCATCTTACCAGCAGCATTGGAACAGTTTTTCCACTTTTGGATTTTTGCCTGGTCTTTTTGCTAATTGAAATCGGCTACATTAACTATGTACAATCGCGACTGGTCATTACTATATTCAACTTTTCATTATAAGTTATGTGCCCTTCGGCAGCCCAGACGACGTCAAATCTTTGGGCCAAGCCCATTTAACTCACCCAGCAAATGTCTTACTTCTAAGTCGAAGACAAACTCAATGTCTTTATCTACATGTAGAAAAACCACACCATTTGTATATAAAAAAAACACAAGGTACTTGATACAATCCGCTGTAAAAAGTACAATTGAACACTGACCCACATCAATAAGGTGCCAAAGGATGCGCAATTGGGCCAGGCATCTCCAGCTGTTGAAAAATTGCAAATTTCTATGGTTTCCATGGAGTAAGAGCCGTTGCTGGGCACGTGATCTTGACATCATTGATTATTCATTTGTGGCTACAGCCAAAAGTATTGGTCGGAGAGCAACGCGGTTTGCACCATTCGATTTCTCGTCACAAAATACGTCGGATTAGCCTCTTACCAGCAGCATTGGAACAGTTTTTCCACTTTTGGATTTTTGCCTGGTCTTTTTGCTAATTGAAATCGGCTACATTAACTATGTACAATCGCGACTGGTCATTACTATATTCAACTTTTCATTATAAGTTATGTGCCCTTCGGCAGCCCAGACGACGTCAAATCTTTGGGCCAAGCCCATTTAACTCACCCAGCAAATGTCTTACTTCTAAGTCGAAGACAAACTCAATGTCTTTATCTACATGTAGAAAAACCACACCATTTGTATATAAAAAAAACACAAGGTACTTGATACAATCCGCTGTAAAAAGTACAATTGAACACTGACCCACATCAATAAGGTGCCAAAGGATGCGCAATTGGGCCAGGCATCTCCAGCTGTTGAAAAATTGCAAATTTCCTTGGTTTCCATGGAGTAAGAGCCGTTGCTGGGCACGTGATCTTGACATCATTGATTATTCATTTGTGGCTACAGCCAAAAGTATTGGTCGGAGAGCAACGCGGTTTGCACCATTCGATTTCTCGTCACAAAATACGTCGGATTAGCCTCTTACCAGCAGCACTGGAACAGTTTTTCCACTTTTGGATTTTTGCCTGGTCTTTTTGCGAATTGAAATCGGCTACATTAACTATGTACAATCGCGACTGGTCATTACTATATTCAACTTTTCATTATAAGTTATGTGCCCTTCGGTAGCCCAGACGACGTCAAATCTTTGGGCCAAGCCCATTTAACTCACCCAGCAAATGTCTTACTTCTAAGTCGAAGACAATCTCAATGTCTTTATCTACATGTAGAAAAACCACACCATTTGTATATAAAAAAAACAAAAGGTACTTGATACAATCCGCTGTAAAAAGTACAATTGAACACTGACCCACATCAATAAGGTGCCAAAGGATGCGCAATTGGGCCAGGCATCTCCAGCTGTTGAAAAATTGCAAATTTCTATGGTTTCCATGGAGTAAGAGCCGTTGCTGGGCACGTGATCTTGACATCATTGATTATTCACTTGTGGCTACAGCCAAAAGTATTGGTCGGAGAGCAACGCGGTTTGCACCATTCGATTTCTCGTCACAAAATACGTCGGATTAGCCTCTTACCAGCAGCATTGGAACAGTTTTTCCACTTTTGGATTTTTGCCTGGTCTTTTTGCTTATTGAAATCGGGTACATTAGCTATGTACAATCGCGACTGGTCATTACTATATTCAATTTTTCATTATAAGTTATGTGCCCTTCGGTAGCCCAGACGACGTCAAATCTTTGGGCCAAGCCCATTTAACTCACCCAGCAAATGTCTTACTTCTAAGTCGAAGACAAACTCAATGTCTTTATCTACATGTAGAAAAACCACACCATTTGTATATAAAAAAAACACAAGGTACTTGATACAATCCGCTGTAAAAAGTACAATTGAACACTGACCCACATCAATAAGGTGCCAAAGGATGCGCAATTGGGCCAAGCATCTCCAGCTGTTGAAAAATTGCAAATTTCCTTGGTTTCCATGGAGTAAGAGCCGTTGCTGGGCACGTGATCTTGACATCATTGATTATTCATTTGTGGCTACAGCCAAAAGTATTGGTCGGAGAGCAACGCGGTTTGCACCATTCGATTTCTCGTCACAAAATACGTCGGATTAGCCTCTTACCAGCAGCATTGGAACAGTTTTTCTACTTTTGGATTTTTGCCTGGTCTTTTTGCGAATTGTAATCGGCTACATTAACTATGTACAATCGCGACTGGTCATTACTATATTCAACTTTTCATTATAAGTTATGTGCCCTTCGGTAGCCCAGACGACGTCAAATCTTTGGGCCAAGCCCATTTAACTCACCCAACAAATGTCTTACTTCTAAGTCGAAGACAAACTCAATGTCTTTATCTACATGTAGAAAAGCCACACCATTTGTATATAAAAAAAACACAAGGTACTTGATACAATCCGCTGTAAAAAGTACAATTGAACACTGACCCACATCAATAAGGTGCCAAAGGATGCGCAATAGGGCCAGGCATCTCCAGCTGTTGAAAAATTGCAAATTTCTATGGTTTCCATGGAGTAAGAGCCGTTGCTGGGCACGTGATCTTGACATCATTGATTATTCACTTGTGGCTACAGCCAAAAGTATTGGTCGGAGAGCAACGCGGTTTGCACCATTCGATTTCTCGTCACAAAATACGTCGGATTAGCCTCTTACCAGCAGCATTGGAACAGTTTTTCCACTTTTGGATTTTTGCCTGGTCTTTTTGCTTATTGAAATCGGGTACATTAGCTATGTACAATCGCGACTGGTCATTAATATATTCAATTTTTCATTATAAGTTATGTGCCCTTCGGTAGCCCAGACGACGTCAAATCTTTGGGCCAAGCCCATTTAACTCACCCAGCAAATGTCTTACTTCTAAGTCGAAGACAAACTCAATGTCTTTATCTACATGTAGAAAAACCACACCATTTGTATATAAAAAAAACAAAAGGTACTTGATACAATCCGCTGTAAAAAGTACAATTGAACACTGACCCACATCAATAAGGTGCCAAAGGATGCGCAATTGGGCCAAGCATCTCCAGCTGTTGAAAAATTGCAAATTTCCTTGGTTTCCATGGAGTAAGAGCCGTTGCTGGGCACGTGATCTTGACATCATTGATTATTCATTTGTGGCTACAGCCAAAAGTATTGGTCGGAGAGCAACGCGGTTTGCACCATTCGATTTCTCGTCACAAAATACGTCGGAGTAGCATCTTACCAGCAGCATTGGAACAGTTTTTCCACTTTTGGATTTTTGCCTGGTCTTTTTGCTAATTGAAATCGGCTACATTAACTATGTACAATCGCGACTGGTCATTACTATATTCAACTTTTCATTATAAGTTATGTGCCCTTCGGCAGCCCAGACGACGTCAAATCTTTGGGCCAAGCCCATTTAACTCACCCAGCAAATGTCTTACTTCTAAGTCGAAGACAAACTCAATGTCTTTATCTACATGTAGAAAAACCACACCATTTGTATATAAAAAAAACACAAGGTACTTGATACAATCCGCTGTAAAAAGTACAATTGAACACTGACCCACATCAATAAGGTGCCAAAGGATGCGCAATTGGGCCAGGCATCTCCAGCTGTTGAAAAATTGCAAATTTCTATGGTTTCCATGGAGTAAGAGCCGTTGCTGGGCACGTGATCTTGACATCATTGATTATTCATTTGTGGCTACAGCCAAAAGTATTGGTCGGAGAGCAACGCGGTTTGCACCATTCGATTTCTCGTCATAAAATACGTCGGATTAGCCTCTTACCAGCAGCATTGGAACAGTTTTTCCACTTTTGGATTTTTGCCTGGTCTTTTTGCGAATTGAAATCGGCTACATTAACTATGTACAATCGCGACTGGTCATTACTATATTCAACTTTTCATTATAAGTTATGTGCCCTTCGGTAGCCCAGACGACGTCAAATCTTTGGGCCAAGCCCATTTAACTCACCCAGCAAATGTCTTACTTCTAAGTCGAAGACAAACTCAATGTCTTTATCTACATGTAGAAAAACCACACCATTTGTATATAAAAAAAACAAAAGGTACTTGATACAATCCGCTGTAAAAAGTACAATTGAACACTGACCCACATCAATAAGGTGCCAAAGGATGCGCAATTGGGCCAGGCATCTCCAGCTGTTGAAAAATTGCAAATTTCTATGGTTTCCATGGAGTAAGAGCCGTTGCTGGGCACGTGATCTTGACATCATTGATTATTCACTTGTGGCTACAGCCAAAAGTATTGGTCGGAGAGCAACGCGGTTTGCACCATTCGATTTCTCGTCACAAAATACGTCGGATTAGCCTCTTACCAGCAGCATTGGAACAGTTTTTCCACTTTTGGATTTTTGCCTGGTCTTTTTGCTTATTGAAATCGGGTACATCAGCTATGTACAATCGCGACTGGTCATTACTATATTCAATTTTTCATTATAAGTTATGTGCCCTTCGGTAGCCCAGACGACGTCAAATCTTTGGGCCAAGCCCATTTAACTCACCCAACAAATGTCTTACTTCTAAGTCGAAGACAAACTCAATGTCTTTATCTACATGTAGAAAAACCACACCATTTGTATATAAAAAAAACAAAAGGTACTTGATACAATCCGCTGTAAAAAGTACAATTGAACACTGACCCACATCAATAAGGTGCCAAAGGATGCGCAATTGGGCCAAGCATCTCCAGCTGTTGAAAAATTGCAAATTTCCTTGGTTTCCATGGAGTAAGAGCCGTTGCTGGGCACGTGATCTTGACATCATTGATTATTCATTTGTGGCTACAGCCAAAAGTATTGGTCGGAGAGCAACGCGGTTTGCACCATTCGATTTCTCGTCACAAAATACGTCGGATTAGCCTCTTACCAGCAGCATTGGAACAGTTTTTCTACTTTTGGATTTTTGCCTGGTCTTTTTGCGAATTGTAATCGGCTACATTAACTATGTACAATCGCGACTGGTCATTACTATATTCAACTTTTCATTATAAGTTATGTGCCCTTCGGTAGCCCAGACGACGTCAAATCTTTGGGCCAAGCCCATTTAACTCACCCAACAAATGTCTTACTTCTAAGTCGAAGACAAACTCAATGTCTTTATCTACATGTAGAAAAGCCACACCATTTGTATATAAAAAAAACACAAGGTACTTGATACAATCCGCTGTAAAAAGTACAATTGAACACTGACCCACATCAATAAGGTGCCAAAGGATGCGCAATAGGGCCAGGCATCTCCAGCTGTTGAAAAATTGCAAATTTCTATGGTTTCCATGGAGTAAGAGCCGTTGCTGGGCACGTGATCTTGACATCATTGATTATTCACTTGTGGCTACAGCCAAAAGTATTGGTCGGAGAGCAACGCGGTTTGCACCATTCGATTTCTCGTCACAAAATACGTCGGATTAGCCTCTTACCAGCAGCATTGGAACAGTTTTTCCACTTTTGGATTTTTGCCTGGTCTTTTTGCTTATTGAAATCGGGTACATTAGCTATGTACAATCGCGACTGGTCATTACTATATTCAAATTTTCATTATAAGTTATGTGCCCTTCGGTAGCCCAGACGACGTCAAATCTTTGGGCCAAGCCCATTTAACTCACCCCGCAAATGTCTTACTTCTAAGTCGAAGACAAACTCAATGTCTTTATCTACATGTAGAAAAACCACACCATTTGTATATAAAAAAAACACAAGGTACTTGATACAATCCGCTGTAAAAAGTACAATTGAACACTGACCCACATCAATAAGGTGCCAAAGGATGCGCAATTGGGCCAGGCATCTCCAGCTGTTGAAAAATTGCAAATTTCCTTGGTTTCCATGGAGTAAGAGCCGTTGCTGGGCACGTGATCTTGACATCATTGATTATTCATTTGTGGCTACAGCCAAAAGTATTGGTCGGAGAGCAACGCGGTTTGCACCATTCGATTTCTCGTCACAAAATACGTCGGATTAGCCTCTTACCAGCAGCATTGGAACAGTTTTTCCACTTTTGGATTTTTGCCTGGTCTTTTTGCTTATTGAAATCGGGTACATTAGCTATGTACAATCGCGACTGGTCATTAATATATTCAATTTTTCATTATAAGTTATGTGCCCTTCGGTAGCCCAGACGACGTCAAATCTTTGGGCCAAGCCCATTTAACTCACCCAGCAAATGTCTTACTTCTAAGTCGAAGACAAACTCAATGTCTTTATCTACATGTAGAAAAACGACACCATTTGTATATAAAAAAAACAAAAGGTACTTGATACAATCCGCTGTAAAAAGTACAATTGAACACTGACCCACATCAATAAGGTGCCAAAGGATGCGCAATTGGGCCAAGCATCTCCAGCTGTTGAAAAATTGCAAATTTCCTTGGTTTCCATGGAGTAAGAGCCGTTGCTGGGCACGTGATCTTGACATCATTGATTATTCATTTGTGGCTACAGCCAAAAGTATTGGTCGGAGAGCAACGCGGTTTGCACCATTCGATTTCTCGTCACAAAATACGTCGGATTAGCATCTTACCAGCAGCATTGGAACAGTTTTTCCACTTTTGGATTTTTGCCTGGTCTTTTTGCTAATTGAAATCGGCTACATTAACTATGTACAATCGCGACTGGTCATTACTATATTCAACTTTTCATTATAAGTTATGTGCCCTTCGGCAGCCCAGACGACGTCAAATCTTTGGGCCAAGCCCATTTAACTCACCCAGCTAATGTCTTACTTCTAAGTCGAAGAAAAACTCAATGTCTTTATCTACATGTAGAAAAACCACACCATTTGTATATAAAAAAAACACAAGGTACTTGATACAATCCGCTGTAAAAAGTACAATTGAACACTGACCCACATCAATAAGGTGCCAAAGGATGCGCAATTGGGCCAGGCATCTCCAGCTGTTGAAAAATTGCAAATTTCTATGGTTTCCATGGAGTAAGAGCCGTTGCTGGGCACGTGATCTTGACATCATTGATTATTCACTTGTGGCTACAGCCAAAAGTATTGGTCGGAGAGCAACGCGGTTTGCACCATTCGATTTCTCGTCACAAAATACGTCGGATTAGCCTCTTACCAGCAGCATTGGAACAGTTTTTCCACTTTTGGATTTTTGCCTGGTCTTTTTGCTTATTGAAATCGGCTACATTAGCTATGTACAATCGCGACTGGTCATTAATATATTCAATTTTTCATTATAAGTTATGTGCCCTTCGGTAGCCCAGACGACGTCAAATCTTTGGGCCAAGCCCATTTAACTCACCCAGCAAATGTCTTACTTCTAAGTCGAAGACAAACTCAATGTCTTTATCTACATGTAGAAAAACCACACCATTTGTATATAAAAAAAACAAAAGGTACTTGATACAATCCGCTGTAAAAAGTACAATTGAACACTGACCCACATCAATAAGGTGCCAAAGGATGCGCAATTGGGCCAAGCATCTCCAGCTGTTGAAAAATTGCAAATTTCCTTGGTTTCCATGGAGTAAGAGCCGTTGCTGGGCACGTGATCTTGACATCATTGATTATTCATTTGTGGCTACAGCCAAAAGTATTGGTCGGAGAGCAACGCGGTTTGCACCATTCGATTTCTCGTCACAAAATACGTCGGATTAGCCTCTTACCAGCAGCATTGGAACAGTTTTTCTACTTTTGGATTTTTGCCTGGTCTTTTTGCGAATTGTAATCGGCTACATTAACTATGTACAATCGCGACTGGTCATTACTATATTCAACTTTTCATTATAAGTTATGTGCCCTTCGGTAGCCCAGACGACGTCAAATCTTTGGGCCAAGCCCATTTAACTCACCCAACAAATGTCTTACTTCTAAGTCGAAGACAAACTCAATGTCTTTATCTACATGTAGAAAAGCCACACCATTTGTATATAAAAAAAAACACAAGGTACTTGATACAATCCGCTGTAAAAAGTACAATTGAACACTGACCCACATCAATAAGGTGCCAAAGGATGCGCAATAGGGCCAGGCATCTCCAGCTGTTGAAAAATTGCAAATTTCTATGGTTTCCATGGAGTAAGAGCCGTTGTTGGGCACGTGATCTTGACATCATTGATTATTCACTTGTGGCTACAGCCAAAAGTATTGGTCGGAGAGCAACGCGGTTTGCACCATTCGATTTCTCGTCACAAAATACGTCGGATTAGCCTCTTACCAGCAGCATTGGAACAGTTTTTCCACTTTTGGATTTTTGCCTGGTCTTTTTGCTTATTGAAATCGGGTACATTAGCTATGTACAATCGCGACTGGTCATTAATATATTCAATTTTTCATTATAAGTTATGTGCCCTTCGGTAGCCCAGACGACGTCAAATCTTTGGGCCAAGCCCATTTAACTCACCCCGCAAATGTCTTACTTCTAAGTCGAAGACAAACTCAATGTCTTTATCTACATGTAGAAAAACCACACCATTTGTATATAAAAAAAACACAAGGTACTTGATACAATCCGCTGTAAAAAGTACAATTGAACACTGACCCACATCAATAAGGTACCAAAGGATGCGCAATTGGGCCAGGCATCTCCAGCTGTTGAAAAATTGCAAATTTCCTTGGTTTCCATGGAGTAAGAGCCGTTGCTGGGCACGTGATCTTGACATCATTGATTATTCATTTGTGGCTACAGCCAAAAGTATTGGTCGGAGAGCAACGCGGTTTGCACCATTCGATTTCTCGTCACAAAATACGTCGGATTAGCCTCTTACCAGCAGCATTGGAACAGTTTTTCCACTTTTGGATTTTTGCCTGGTCTTTTTGCTTATTGAAATCGGGTACATTAGCTATGTACAATCGCGACTGGTCATTAATATATTCAATTTTTCATTATAAGTTATGTGCCCTTCGGTAGCCCAGACGACGTCAAATCTTTGGGCCAAGCCCATTTAACTCACCCAGCAAATGTCTTACTTCTAAGTCGAAGACAAACTCAATGTCTTTATCTACATGTAGAAAAACGACACCATTTGTATATAAAAAAAACAAAAGGTACTTGATACAATCCGCTGTAAAAAGTACAATTGAACACTGACCCACATCAATAAGGTGCCAAAGGATGCGCAATTGGGCCAAGCATCTCCAGCTGTTGAAAAATTGCAAATTTCCTTGGTTTCCATGGAGTAAGAGCCGTTGCTGGGCACGTGATCTTGACATCATTGATTATTCATTTGTGGCTACAGCCAAAAGTATTGGTCGGAGAGCAACGCGGTTTGCACCATTCGATTTCTCGTCACAAAATACGTCGGATTAGCATCTTACCAGCAGCATTGGAACAGTTTTTCCACTTTTGGATTTTTGCCTGGTCTTTTTGCTAATTGAAATCGGCTACATTAACTATGTACAATCGCGACTGGTCATTACTATATTCAACTTTTCATTATAAGTTATGTGCCCTTCGGCAGCCCAGACGACGTCAAATCTTTGGGCCAAGCCCATTTAACTCACCCAGCTAATGTCTTACTTCTAAGTCGAAGACAAACTCAATGTCTTTATCTACATGTAGAAAAACCACACCATTTGTATATAAAAAAAACACAAGGTACTTGATACAATCCGCTGTAAAAAGTACAATTGAACACTGACCCACATCAATAAGGTGCCAAAGGATGCGCAATTGGGCCAGGCATCTCCAGCTGTTGAAAAATTGCAAATTTCCTTGGTTTCCATGGAGTAAGAGCCGTTGCTGGGCACGTGATCTTGACATCATTGATTATTCATTTGTGGCTACAGCCAAAAGTATTGGTCGGAGAGCAACGCGGTTTGCACCATTCGATTTCTCGTCACAAAATACGTCGGATTAGCCTCTTACCAGCAGCATTGGAACAGTTTTTCTACTTTTGGATTTTTGCCTGGTCTTTTTGCGAATTGAAATCGGCTACATTAACTATGTACAATCGCGACTGGTCATTACTATATTCAACTTTTCATTATAAGTTATGTGCCCTTCGGTAGCCCAGACGACGTCAAATCTTTGGGCCAAGCCCATTTAACTCACCCAACAAATGTCTTACTTCTAAGTCGAAGACAAACTCAATGTCTTTATCTACATGTAGAAAAGCCACACCATTTGTATATAAAAAAAACACAAGGTACTTGATACAATCCGCTGTAAAAAGTACAATTGAACACTGACCCACATCAATAAGGTGCCAAAGGATGCGCAATAGGGCCAGGCATCTCCAGCTGTTGAAAAATTGCAAATTTCTATGGTTTCCATGGAGTAAGAGCCGTTGCTGGGCACGTGATCTTGACATCATTGATTATTCATTTGTGGCTACAGCCAAAAGTATTGGTCGGAGAGCAACGCGGTTTGCACCATTCGATTTCTCGTCACAAAATACGTCGGATTAGCCTCTTACCAGCAGCATTGGAACAGTTTTTCCACTTTTGGATTTTTGCCTGGTCTTTTTGCTTATTGAAATCGGGTACATTAGCTATGTACAATCGCGACTGGTCATTAATATATTCAATTTTTCATTATAAGTTATGTGCCCTTCGGTAGCCCAGACGACGTCAAATCTTTGGGCCAAGCCCATTTAACTCACCCAGCAAATGTCTTACTTCTAAGTCGAAGACAAACTCAATGTCTTTATCTACATGTAGAAAAACGACACCATTTGTATATAAAAAAAACAAAAGGTACTTGATACAATCCGCTGTAAAAAGTACAATTGAACACTGACCCACATCAATAAGGTGCCAAAGGATGCGCAATTGGGCCAAGCATCTCCAGCTGTTGAAAAATTGCAAATTTCCTTGGTTTCCATGGAGTAAGAGCCGTTGCTGGGCACGTGATCTTGACATCATTGATTATTCATTTGTGGCTACAGCCAAAAGTATTGGTCGGAGAGCAACGCGGTTTGCACCATTCGATTTCTCGTCACAAAATACGTCGGATTAGCATCTTACCAGCAGCATTGGAACAGTTTTTCCACTTTTGGATTTTTGCCTGGTCTTTTTGCTAATTGAAATCGGCTACATTAACTATGTACAATCGCGACTGGTCATTACTATATTCAACTTTTCATTATAAGTTATGTGCCCTTCGGCAGCCCAGACGACGTCAAATCTTTGGGCCAAGCCCATTTAACTCACCCAGCTAATGTCTTACTTCTAAGTCGAAGACAAACTCAATGTCTTTATCTACATGTAGAAAAACCACACCATTTGTATATAAAAAAAACACAAGGTACTTGATACAATCCGCTGTAAAAAGTACAATTGAACACTGACCCACATCAATAAGGTGCCAAAGGATGCGCAATTGGGCCAGGCATCTCCAGCTGTTGAAAAATTGCAAATTTCCTTGGTTTCCATGGAGTAAGAGCCGTTGCTGGGCACGTGATCTTGACATCATTGATTATTCATTTGTGGCTACAGCCAAAAGTATTGGTCGGAGAGCAACGCGGTTTGCACCATTCGATTTCTCGTCACAAAATACGTCGGATTAGCCTCTTACCAGCAGCATTGGAACAGTTTTTCTACTTTTGGATTTTTGCCTGGTCTTTTTGCGAATTGAAATCGGCTACATTAACTATGTACAATCGCGACTGGTCATTACTATATTCAACTTTTCATTATAAGTTATGTGCCCTTCGGTAGCCCAGACGACGTCAAATCTTTGGGCCAAGCCCATTTAACTCACCCAACAAATGTCTTACTTCTAAGTCGAAGACAAACTCAATGTCTTTATCTACATGTAGAAAAGCCACACCATTTGTATATAAAAAAAACACAAGGTACTTGATACAATCCGCTGTAAAAAGTACAATTGAACACTGACCCACATCAATAAGGTGCCAAAGGATGCGCAATAGGGCCAGGCATCTCCAGCTGTTGAAAAATTGCAAATTTCTATGGTTTCCATGGAGTAAGAGCCGTTGCTGGGCACGTGATCTTGACATCATTGATTATTCATTTGTGGCTACAGCCAAAAGTATTGGTCGGAGAGCAACGCGGTTTGCACCATTCGATTTCTCGTCACAAAATACGTCGGATTAGCATCTTACCAGCAGCATTGGAACAGTTTTTCCACTTTTGGATTTTTGCCTGGTCTTTTTGCTAATTGAAATCGGCTACATTAACTATGTACAATCGCGACTGGTCATTACTATATTCAACTTTTCATTATAAGTTATGTGCCCTTCGGCAGCCCAGACGACGTCAAATCTTTGGGCCAAGCCCATTTAACTCACCCAGCAAATGTCTTACTTCTAAGTCGAAGACAAACTCAATGTCTTTATCTACATGTAGAAAAACCACACCATTTGTATATAAAAAAAACACAAGGTACTTGATACAATCCGCTGTAAAAAGTACAATTGAACACTGACCCACATCAATAAGGTGCCAAAGGATGCGCAATTGGGCCAGGCATCTCCAGCTGTTGAAAAATTGCAAATTTCTATGGTTTCCATGGAGTAAGAGCCGTTGCTGGGCACGTGATCTTGACATCATTGATTATTCACTTGTGGCTACAGCCAAAAGTATTGGTCGGAGAGCAACGCGGTTTGCACCATTCGATTTCTCGTCACAAAATACGTCGGATTAGCCTCTTACCAGCAGCATTGGAACAGTTTTTCCACTTTTGGATTTTTGCCTGGTCTTTTTGCTTATTGAAATCGGGTACATTAGCTATGTACAATCGCGACTGGTCATTACTATATTCAATTTTTCATTATAAGTTATGTGCCCTTCGGTAGCCCAGACGACGTCAAATCTTTGGGCCAAGCCCATTTAACTCACCCAGCAAATGTCTTACTTCTAAGTCGAAGACAAACTCAATGTCTTTATCTACATGTAGAAAAACCACACCATTTGTATATAAAAAAAACACAAGGTACTTGATACAATCCGCTGTAAAAAGTACAATTGAACACTGACCCACATCAATAAGGTGCCAAAGGATGCGCAATTGGGCCAAGCATCTCCAGCTGTTGAAAAATTGCAAATTTCCTTGGTTTCCATGGAGTAAGAGCCGTTGCTGGGCACGTGATCTTGACATCATTGATTATTCATTTGTGGCTACAGCCAAAAGTATTGGTCGGAGAGCAACGCGGTTTGCACCATTCGATTTCTCGTCACAAAATACGTCGGATTAGCCTCTTACCAGCAGCATTGGAACAGTTTTTCTACTTTTGGATTTTTGCCTGGTCTTTTTGCGAATTGTAATCGGCTACATTAACTATGTACAATCGCGACTGGTCATTACTATATTCAACTTTTCATTATAAGTTATGTGCCCTTCGGTAGCCCAGACGACGTCAAATCTTTGGGCCAAGCCCATTTAACTCACCCAACAAATGTCTTACTTCTAAGTCGAAGACAAACTCAATGTCTTTATCTACATGTAGAAAAGCCACACCATTTGTATATAAAAAAAACACAAGGTACTTGATACAATCCGCTGTAAAAAGTACAATTGAACACTGACCCACATCAATAAGGTGCCAAAGGATGCGCAATAGGGCCAGGCATCTCCAGCTGTTGAAAAATTGCAAATTTCTATGGTTTCCATGGAGTAAGAGCCGTTGCTGGGCACGTGATCTTGACATCATTGATTATTCACTTGTGGCTACAGCCAAAAGTATTGGTCGGAGAGCAACGCGGTTTGCACCATTCGATTTCTCGTCACAAAATACGTCGGATTAGCCTCTTACCAGCAGCATTGGAACAGTTTTTCCACTTTTGGATTTTTGCCTGGTCTTTTTGCGAATTGAAATCGGCTACATTAACTATGTACAATCGCGACTGGTCATTACTATATTCAACTTTTCATTATAAGTTATGTGCCCTTCGGTAGCCCAGACGACGTCAAATCTTTGGGCCAAGCCCATTTAACTCACCCAGGAAATGTCTTACTTCTAAGTCGAAGACAAACTCAATGTCTTTATCTACATGTAGAAAAACCACACCATTTGTATATAAAAAAAACACAAGGTACTTGATACAATCCGCTGTAAAAAGTACAATTGAACACTGACCCACATCAATAAGGTGCCAAAGGATGCGCAATTGGGCCAGGCATCTCCAGCTGTTGAAAAATTGCAAATTTCTATGGTTTCCATGGAGTAAGAGCCGTTGCTGGGCACGTGATCTTGACATCATTGATTATTCACTTGTGGCTACAGCCAAAAGTATTGGTCGGAGAGCAACGCGGTTTGCACCATTCGATTTCTCGTCACAAAATACGTCGGATTAGCCTCTTACCAGCAGCATTGGAACAGTTTTTCCACTTTTGGATTTTTGCCTGGTCTTTTTGCTTATTGAAATCGGGTACATTAGCTACGTACAATCGCGACTGGTCATTAATATATTCAATTTTTCATTATAAGTTATGTGCCCTTCGGTAGCCCAGACGACGTCAAATCTTTGGGCCAAGCCCATTTAACTCACCCAGCAAATTTCTTACTTCTAAGTCGAAGACAAACTCAATGTCTTTATCTACATGTAGAAAAACGACACCATTTGTATATAAAAAAAACAAAAGGTACTTGATACAATCCGCTGTAAAAACTACAATTGAACACTGACCCACATCAATAAGGTGCCAAAGGATGCGCAATTGGGCCAAGCATCTCCAGCTGTTGAAAAATTGCAAATTTCCTTGGTTTCCATGGAGTAAGAGCCGTTGCTGGGCACGTGATCTTGACATCATTGATTATTCATTTGTGGCTACAGCCAAAAGTATTGGTCGGAGAGCAACGCGGTTTGCACCATTCGATTTCTCGTCACAAAATACGTCGGATTAGCATCTTACCAGCAGCATTGGAACAGTTTTTCCACTTTTGGATTTTTGCCTGGTCTTTTTGCTAATTGAAATCGGCTGCATTAACTATGTACAATCGCGACTGGTCATTACTATATTCAACTTTTCATTATAAGTTATGTGCCCTTCGGTAGCCCAGACGACGTCAAATCTTTGGGCCAAGCCCATTTAACTCACCCAGCAAATGTCTTACTTCTAAGTCGAAGACAAACTCAATGTCTTTATCTACATGTGGAAAAACCACACCATTTGTATATAAAAAAAACACAAGGTACTTGATACAATCCGCTGTAAAAAGTACAATTGAACACTGACCCACATCAATAAGGTGCCAAAGGATGCGCAATTGGGCCAGGCATCTCCAGCTGTTGAAAAATTGCAAATTTCTATGGTTTCCATGGAGTAAGAGCCGTTGCTGGGCACGTGATCTTGACATCATTGATTATTCACTTGTGGCTACAGCCAAAAGTATTGGTCGGAGAGCAACGCGGTTTGCACCATTCGATTTCTCGTCACAAAATATGTCGGATTAGCCTCTTACCAGCAGCATTGGAACAGTTTTTCCACTTTTGGATTTTTGCCTGGTCTTTTTGCTTATTGAAATCGGGTACATTAGCTATGTACAATCGCGACTGGTCATTACTATATTCAATTTTTCATTATAAGTTATGTGCCCTTCGGTAGCCCAGACGACGTCAAATCTTTGGGCCAAGCCCATTTAACTCACCCAGCAAATGTCTTACTTCTAAGTCGAAGACAAACTCAATGTCTTTATCTACATGTAGAAAAACCACACCATTTGTATATAAAAAAAACAAAAGGTACTTGATACAATCCGCTGTAAAAAGTACAATTGAACACTGACCCACATTAATAAGGTGACAAAGGATGCGCAATTGGGCCAAGCATCTCCAGCTGTTGAAAAATTGCAAATTTCCTTGGTTTCCATGGAGTAAGAGCCGTTGCTGGGCACGTGATCTTGACATCATTGATTATTCATTTGTGGCTACAGCCAAAAGTATTGGTCGGAGAGCAACGCGGTTTGCACCATTCGATTTCTCGTCACAAAATACGTCGGATTAGCCTCTTACCAGCAGCATTGGAACAGTTTTTCTACTTTTGGATTTTTGCCTGGTGTTTTTGCTAATTGAAATCGGCTACATTAACTATGTACAATCGCGACTGGTCATTACTATATTCAACTTTTCATTATAAGTTATGTGCCCTTCGGCAGCCCAGACGACGTCAAATCTTTGGGCCAAGCCCATTTAACTCACCCAGCAAATGTCTTACTTCTAAGTCGAAGACAAACTCAATGTCTTTATCTACATGTAGAAAAGCCACACCATTTGTATATAAAAAAAACAAAAGGTACTTGATACAATCCGCTGTAAAAAGTACAATTGAACACTGACCCACATCAATAAGGTGCCAAAGGATGCGCAATTGGGCCAGGCATCTCCAGCTGTTGAAAAATTGCAAATTTCCTTGGTTTCCATGGAGTAAGAGCCGTTGCTGGGCACGTGATCTTGACATCATTGATTATTCATTTGTGGCTACAGCCAAAAGTATTGGTCGGAGAGCAACGCGGTTTGCACCATTCGATTTCTCGTCACAAAATACGTCGGATTAGCCTCTTACCAACAGCATTGGAACAGTTTTTCTACTTTTGGATTTTTGCCTGGTCTTTTTGCGAATTGAAATCGGCTACATTAACTATGTACAATCGCGACTGGTCATTACTATATTCAACTTTTCATTATAAGTTATGTGCCCTTCGGTAGCCCAGACGACGTCAAATCTTTGGGCCAAGCCCATTTAACTCACCCAACAAATGTCTTACTTCTAAATCGAAGACAAACTCAATGTCTTTATCTACATGTAGAAAAACCACACCATTTGTATATAAAAAAAACAAAAGGTACTTGATACAATCCGCTGTAAAAAGTACAATTGAACACTGACCCACATCAATAAGGTGCCAAAGGATGCGCAATTGGGCCAGGCATCTCCAGCTGTTGAAAAATTGCAAATTTCCTTGGTTTCCATGGAGTAAGAGCCGTTGCTGGGCACGTGATCTTGACATCATTGATTATTCATTTGTGGCTACAGCCAAAAGAATTGGTCGGAGAGCAACGCGGTTTGCACCATTCGATTTCTCGTCACAAAATACGTCGGATTAGCCTCTTACCTGCAGCATTGGAACAGTTTTTCTACTTTTGGATTTTTGCCTGGTCTTTTTGCGAATTGAAATCGGCTACATTAACTATGTACAATCGCGACGGGTCATTACTATATTCAACTTTTCATTATAAGTTATGTGCCCTTCGGTAGCCCAGACGACGTCAAATCTTTGGGCCAAGCCCATTTAACTCACCCAACAAATGTCTTACTTCTAAGTCGAAGACAAACTCAATGTCTTTATCTACATGTAGAAAAACCACACCATTTGTATATAAAAAAAACAAAAGGTACTTGATACAATCCGCTGTAAAAAGTACAATTGAACACTGACCCACATCAATAAGGTGCCAAAGGATGCGCAATTGGGCCAGGCATCTCCAGCTGTTGAAAAATTGCAAATTTCCTTGGTTTCCATGGAGTAAGAGCCGTTGCTGGGCACGTGATCTTGACATCATTGATTATTCATTTGTGGCTACAGCCAAAAGTATTGGTCGGAGAGCAACGCGGTTTGCACCATTCGATTTCTCGTCACAAAATACGTCGGATTAGCCTCTTACCAGCAGCATTGGAACAGTTTTTCTACTTTTGGATTTTTGCCTGGTCTTTTTGCGAATTGAAATCGGCTACATTAACTATGTACAATCGCGACTGGTCATTACTATATTCAACTTTTCATTATAAGTTATGTGCCCTTCGGTAGCCCAGACGACGTCAAATCTTTGGGCCAAGCCCATTTAACTCACCCAACAAATGTCTTACTTCTAAGTCGAAGGCAAACTCAATGTCTTTATCTACATGTAGAAAAACCACACCATTTGTATATAAAAAAAACAAAAGGTACTTGATACAATCCGCTGTAAAAAGTACAATTGAACACTGACCCACATCAATAAGGTGCCAAAGGATGCGCAATTGGGCCAGGCATCTCCAGCTGTTGAAAAATTGCAAATTTCCTTGGTTTCCATGGAGTAAGAGCCGTTGCTGGGCACGTGATCTTGACATCATTGATTATTCATTTGTGGCTACAGCCAAAAGAATTGGTCGGAGAGCAACGCGGTTTGCACCATTCGATTTCTCGTCACAAAATACGTCGGATTAGCCTCTTACCAGCAGCATTGGAACAGTTTTTCTACTTTTGGATTTTTGCCTGGTCTTTTTGCGAATTGAAATCGGCTACATTGACTATGTACAATCGCGACTGGTCATTATTATATTCAACTTTTCATTATAAGTTATGTGCCCTTCGGTAGCCCAGACGACGTCAAATCTTTGGGCCAAGCCCATTTAACTCACCCAACAAATGTCTTACTTCTAAGTCGAAGACAAACTCAATGTCTTTATCTACATGTAGAAAAACCACACCATTTGTATATAAAAAAAACAAACGGTACTTGATACAATCCGCTGTAAAAAGTACAATTGAACACTGACCCACATCAATAAGGTGCCAAAGGATGCGCAATTGGGCCAGGCATCTCCAGCTGTTGAAAAATTGCAAATTTCCTTGGTTTCCATGGATTAAGAGCCGTTGCTGGGCACGTGATCTTGACATCATTGATTATTCATTTGTGGCTACAGCCAAAAGTATTGGTCGGAGAGCAACGCGGTTTGCACCATTCGATTTCTCGTCACAAAATACGTCGGATTAGCCTCTTACCAGCAGCATTGGAACAGTTTTTCTACTTTTGGATTTTTGCCTGGTCTTTTTGCGAATTGAAATCGGGTACATTAACTATGTACAATCGCGACTGGTCATTACTATATTCAACTTTTCATTATAAGTTATGTGCCCTTCGGTAGCCCAGACGACGTCAAATCTTTGGGCCAAGCCCATTTAACTCACCCAACAAATGTCTTACTTCTAAGTCGAAGACAAACTCAATGTCTTTATCTACATGTAGAAAAACCACACCATTTGTATATAAAAAAAACAAAAGGTACTTGATACAATCCGCTGTAAAAAGTACAATTGAACACTGACCCACATCAATAAGGTGCCAAAGGATGCGCAATTGGGCCAGGCATCTCCAGCTGTTGAAAAATTGCAAATTTCCTTGGTTTCCATGGAGTAAGAGCCGTTGCTGGGCACGTGATCTTGACATCATTGATTATTCACTTGTGGCTACAGCCAAAAGTATTGGTCGGAGAGCAACGCGGTTTGCACCATTCGATTTCTCGTCACAAAATACGTCGGATTAGCCTCTTACCAACAGCATTGGAACAGTTTTTCCACTTTTGGATTTTTGCCTGGTCATTTTGCTAATTGAAATCGGCTACATTAACTATGTACAATCGCGACTGGTCATTACTATATTCAACATTTCATTATAAGTTATGTGCCCTTCGGTAGCCCAGACGACGTCAAATCTTTGGGCCAAGCCCATTTAACTCACCCAGCAAATGTCTTACTCCTAAGTCGAAGACAATCTCAATGTCTTTATCTACATGTAGAAAAACCACACCATTTGTATATAAAAAAAACAAAAGGTACTTGATACAATCCGCTGTAAAAAGTACAATTGAACACTGACCCACATCAATAAGGTGCCAAAGGATGCGCAATTGGGCCAGGCATCTCCAGCTGTTGAAAAATTGCAAATTTCCTTGGTTTCCATGGAGTAAGAGCCGTTGCTGGGCACGTGATCTTGACATCATTGATTATTCACTTGTGGCTACAGCCAAAAGTATTGGTCGGAGAGCAACGCGGTTTGCACCATTCGATTTCTCGTCACAAAATACGTCGGATTAGCCTCTTACCAGCAGCATTGGAACAGTTTTTCCACTTTTGGATTTTTGCCTGGTCTTTTTGCTAATTTAAATCGGCTACATTAACTATGTACAATCGCGACTGGTCATTACTATATTCAACATTTCATTATAAGTTATGTGCCCTTCGGTAGCCCAGACGACGTCAAATCTTTGGGCCAAGCCCATTTAACTCACCCAGCAAATGTCTTTTTTCTAAGTCGAAGACAAACTCAATGTCTTTATCTACATGTAGAAAAACCACACCATTTGTATATAAAAAAAACACAAGGTACTTGATACAATCCGCTGTAAAAAGTACAATTGAACACTGACCCACATCAATAAGGTGCCAAAGGATGCGCAATTGGGCCAGGCATCTCCAGCTGTTGAAAAATTGCAAATTTCCTTGGTTTCCATGGAGTAAGAGCCGTTGCTGGGCACGTGATCTTGACATCATTGATTATTCATTTGTGGCTACAGCCAAAAGTATTGGTCGGAGAGCAACGCGGTTTGCACCATTCGATTTCTCGTCACAAAAATACGTCGGATTAGCCTCTTACCAGCAGCATTGGAACAGTTTTTCTACTTTTGGATTTTTGCCTGGTCTTTTTGCGAATTGAAATCGGCTACATTAACTATGTACAATCGCGACTGGTCATTACTATATTCAACTTTTCATTATAAGTTATGTGCCCTTCGGTAGCCCAGACGACGTCAAATCTTTGGGCCAAGCCCATTTAACTCACCCAACAAATGTCTTACTTCTAAGTCGAAGACAAACTCAATGTCTTTATCTACATGTAGAAAAACCACACCATTTGTATATAAAAAAAAACAAAAGGTACTTGATACAATCCGCTGTAAAAGTACAATTGAACACTGACCCACATCAATAAGGTGCCAAAGGATGCGCAATTGGGCCAGGCATCTCCAGCTGTTGAAAAATTGCAAATTTCCTTGGTTTCCATGGAGTAAGAGCCGTTGCTGGGCACGTGATCTTGACATCATTGATTATTCATTTATGGCTACAGCCAAAAGTATTGGTCGGAGAGCAACGCGGTTTGCACCCATTCGATTTCTCGTCACAAAATACGTCGGATTAGCCTCTTACCAACAGCATTGGAACAGTTTTTCCACTTTTGGATTTTTGCCTGGTCATTTTGCTAATTGAAATCGGCTACATTAACTATGTACAATCGCGACTGGTCATTACTATATTCAACATTTCATTATAAGTTATGTGCCCTTCGGTAGCCCAGACGACGTCAAATCTTTGGGCCAAGCCCATTTAACTCACCCAGCAAATGTCTTACTCCTAAGTCGAAGACAAACTCAATGTCTTTATCTACATGTAGAAAAACCACACCATTTGTATATAAAAAAAACAAAAGGTACTTGATACAATCCGCTGTAAAAAGTACAATTGAACACTGACCCACATCAATAAGGTGCCAAAGGATGCGCAATTGGGCCAGGCATCTCCAGCTGTTGAAAAATTGCAAATTTCCTTGGTTTCCATGGAGTAAGAGCCGTTGCTGGGCACGTGATCTTGACATCATTGATTATTCATTTGTGGCTACAGCCAAAAGTATTGGTCGGAGAGCAACGCGGTTTGCACCATTCGATTTCTCGTCACAAAATACGTCGGATTAGCCTCTTACCAGCAGCATTGGAACAGTTTTTCCACTTTTGGATTTTTGCCTGGTCTTTTTGCTAATTTAAATCGGCTACATTAACTATGTACAATCGCGACTGGTCATTACTATATTCAACATTTCATTATAAGTTATGTGCCCTTCGGTAGCCCAGACGACGTCAAATCTTTGGGCCAAGCCCATTTAACTCACCCAGCAAATGTCTTTTTTCTAAGTCGAAGACAAACTCAATGTCTTTATCTACATGTAGAAAAACCACACCATTTGTATATAAAAAAAAACACAAGGTACTTGATACAATCCGCTGTAAAAAGTACAATTGAACACTGACCCACATCAATAAGGTGCCAAAGGATGCGCAATTGGGCCAGGCATCTCCAGCTGTTGAAAAATTGCAAATTTCCTTGGTTTCCATGGAGTAAGAGCCGTTGCTGGGCACGTGATCTTGACATCGTTGATTATTCATTTATGACTACAGCCAAAAGTATTGGTCGGAGAGCAACGCGGTTTGCACCATTCGATTTCTCGTCACAAAATACGTCGGATTAGCCTCTTACCAACAGCATTGGAACAGTTTCTCCACTTTTGGATTTTTGCCTGGTCATTTTGCTAATTGAAATCGGCTACATTAACTATGTACAATCGCGACTGGTCATTACTATATTCAACATTTCATTATAAGTTATGTGCCCTTCGGTAGCCCAGACGACGTCAAATCTTTGGGCCAAGCCCATTTAACTCACCCAGCAAATGTCTTACTCCTAAGTCGAAGACAAACTCAATGTCTTTATCTACATGTAGAAAAACCACACCATTTGTATATAAAAAAAACAAAAGGTACTTGATACAATCCGCTGTAAAAAGTACAATTGAACACTGACCCACATCAATAAGGTGCCAAAGGATGCGCAATTGGGCCAGGCATCTCCAGCTGTTGAAAAATTGCAAATTTCCTTGGTTTCCATGGAGTAAGAGCCGTTGCTGGGCACGTGATCTTGACATCATTGATTATTCATTTGTGGCTACAGCCAAAAGTATTGGTCGGAGAGCAACGCGGTTTGCACCATTCGATTTCTCGTCACAAAATACGTCGGATTAGCCTCTTACCAACAGCATTGGAACAGTTTTTCCACTTTTGGATTTTTGCCTGGTCATTTTGCTAATTGAAATCGGCTACATTAACTATGTACAATCGCGACTGGTCATTACTATATTCAACATTTCATTATAAGTTATGTGCCCTTCGGTAGCCCAGACGACGTCAAATCTTTGGGCCAAGCCCATTTAACTCACCCAGCAAATGTCTTACTCCTAAGTCGAAGACAAACTCAATGTCTTTATCTACATGTAGAAAAACCACACCATTTGTATATAAAAAAAACACAAGGTACTTGATACAATCCGCTGTAAAAAGTACAATTGAACACTGACCCACATCAATAAGGTGCCAAAGGATGCGCAATTGGGCCAGGCATCTCCAGCTGTTGAAAAATTGCAAATTTCCTTGGTTTCCATGGAGTAAGAGCCGTTGCTGGGCACGTGATCTTGACATCATTGATTATTCACTTGTGGCTACAGCCAAAAGTATTGGTCGGAGAGCAACGCGGTTTGCACCATTCGATTTCTCGTCACAAAATACGTCGGATTAGCCTCTTACCAGCAGCATTGGAACAGTTTTTCCACTTTTGGATTTTTGCCTGGTCTTTTTGCTAATTTAAATCGGCTACATTAACTATGTACAATCGCGACTGGTCATTACTATATTCAACATTTCATTATAAGTTATGTGCCCTTCGGTAGCCCAGACGACGTCAAATCTTTGGGCCAAGCCCATTTAACTCACCCAGCAAATGTCTTTTTTCTAAGTCGAAGACAAACTCAATGTCTTTATCTACATGTAGAAAAACCACACCATTTGTATATAAAAAAAACACAAGGTACTTGATACAATCCGCTGTAAAAAGTACAATTGAACACTGACCCACATCAATAAGGTGCCAAAGGATGCGCAATTGGGCCAGGCATCTCCAGCTGTTGAAAAATTGCAAATTTCCTTGGTTTCCATGGAGTAAGAGCCGTTGCTGGGCACGTGATCTTGACATCATTGATTATTCATTTGTGGCTACAGCCAAAAGTATTGGTCGGAGAGCAACGCGGTTTGCACCATTCGATTTCTCGTCACAAAATACGTCGGATTAGCCTCTTACCAGCAGCATTGGAACAGTTTTTCTACTTTTGGATTTTTGCCTGGTCTTTTTGCGAATTGAAATCGGCTACATTAACTATGTACAATCGCGACTGGTCATTACTATATTCAACTTTTCATTATAAGTTATGTGCCCTTCGGTAGCCCAGACGACGTCAAATCTTTGGGCCAAGCCCATTTAACTCACCCAACAAATGTCTTACTTCTAAGTCGAAGACAAACTCAATGTCTTTATCTACATGTAGAAAAACCACACCATTTGTATATAAAAAAAAACAAAAGGTACTTGATACAATCCGCTGTAAAAAGTACAATTGAACACTGACCCACATCAATAAGGTGCCAAAGGATGCGCAATTGGGCCAGGCATCTCCAGCTGTTGAAAAATTGCAAATTTCCTTGGTTTCCATGGAGTAAGAGCCGTTGCTGGGCACGTGATCTTGACATCATTGATTATTCATTTATGGCTACAGCCAAAAGTATTGGTCGGAGAACAACGCGGTTTGCACCATTCGATTTCTCGTCACAAAATACGTCGGATTAGCCTCTTACCAACAGCATTGGAACAGTTTTTCCACTTTTGGATTTTTGCCTGGTCATTTTGCTAATTGAAATCGGCTACATTAACTATGTACAATCGCGACTGGTCATTACTATATTCAACATTTCATTATAAGTTATGTGCCCTTCGGTAGCCCAGACGACGTCAAATCTTTGGGCCAAGCCCATTTAACTCACCCAGCAAATGTCTTACTCCTAAGTCGAAGACAAACTCAATGTCTTTATCTACATGTAGAAAAACCACACCATTTGTATATAAAAAAAACAAAAGGTACTTGATACAATCCGCTGTAAAAAGTACAATTGAACACTGACCCACATCAATAAGGTGCCAAAGGATGCGCAATTGGGCCAGGCATCTCCAGCTGTTGAAAAATTGCAAATTTCCTTGGTTTCCATGGAGTAAGAGCCGTTGCTGGGCACGTGATCTTGACATCATTGATTATTCATTTGTGGCTACAGCCAAAAGTATTGGTCGGAGAGCAACGCGGTTTGCACCATTCGATTTCTCGTCACAAAATACGTCGGATTAGCCTCTTACCAACAGCATTGGAACAGTTTTTCCACTTTTGGATTTTTGCCTGGTCATTTTGCTAATTGAAATCGGCTACATTAACTATGTACAATCGCGACTGGTCATTACTATTTTCAACATTTCATTATAAGTTATGTGCCCTTCGGTAGCCCAGACGACGTCAAATCTTTGGGCCAAGCCCATTTAACTCACCCAGCAAATGTCTTACTCCTAAGTCGAAGACAAACTCAATGTCTTTATCTACATGTAGAAAAACCACACCATTTGTATATAAAAAAAACACAAGGTACTTGATACAATCCGCTGTAAAAAGTACAATTGAACACTGACCCACATCAATAAGGTGCCAAAGGATGCGCAATTGGGCCAGGCATCTCCAGCTGTTGAAAAATTGCAAATTTCCTTGGTTTCCATGGAGTAAGAGCCGTTGCTGGGCACGTGATCTTGACATCATTGATTATTCACTTGTGGCTACAGCCAAAAGTATTGGTCGGAGAGCAACGCGGTTTGCACCATTCGATTTCTCGTCACAAAATACGTCGGATTAGCCTCTTACCAGCAGCATTGGAACAGTTTTTCCACTTTTGGATTTTTGCCTGGTCTTTTTGCTAATTTAAATCGGCTACATTAACTATGTACAATCGCGACTGGTCATTACTATATTCAACATTTCATTATAAGTTATGTGCCCTTCGGTAGCCCAGACGACGTCAAATCTTTGGGCCAAGCCCATTTAACTCACCCAGCAAATGTCTTTTTTCTAAGTCGAAGACAAACTCAATGTCTTTATCTACATGTAGAAAAACCACACCATTTGTATATAAAAAAAACACAAGGTACTTGATACAATCCGCTGTAAAAAGTACAATTGAACACTGACCCACATCAATAAGGTGCCAAAGGATGCGCAATTGGGCCAGGCATCTCCAGCTGTTGAAAAATTGCAAATTTCCTTGGTTTCCATGGAGTAAGAGCCGTTGCTGGGCACGTGATCTTGACATCATTGATTATTCATTTGTGGCTACAGCCAAAAGTATTGGTCGGAGAGCAACGCGGTTTGCACCATTCGATTTCTCGTCACAAAATACGTCGGATCAGCCTCTTACCAGCAGCATTGGAACAGTTTTTCTACTTTTGGATTTTTGCCTGGTCTTTTTGCGAATTGAAATCGGCTACATTAACTATGTACAATCGCGACTGGTCATTACTATATTCAACTTTTCATTATAAGTTATGTGCCCTTCGGTAGCCCAGACGACGTCAAATCTTTGGGCCAAGCCCATTTAACTCACCCAACAAATGTCTTACTTCTAAGTCGAAGGCAAACTCAATGTCTTTATCTACATGTAGAAAAACCACACCATTTGTATATAAAAAAAACAAAAGGTACTTGATACAATCCGCTGTAAAAAGTACAATTGAACACTGACCCACATCAATAAGGTGCCAAAGGATGCGCAATTGGGCCAGGCATCTCCAGCTGTTGAAAAATTGCAAATTTCCTTGGTTTCCATGGAGTAAGAGCCGTTGCTGGGCACGTGATCTTGACATCATTGATTATTCATTTGTGGCTACAGCCAAAAGAATTGGTCGGAGAGCAACGCGGTTTGCACCATTCGATTTCTCGTCACAAAATACGTCGGATTAGCCTCTTACCAGCAGCATTGGAACAGTTTTTCTACTTTTGGATTTTTGCCTGGTCTTTTTGCGAATTGAAATCGGCTACATTAACTATGTACAATCGCGACTGGTCATTATTATATTCAACTTTTCATTATAAGTTATGTGCCCTTCGGTAGCCCAGACGACGTCAAATCTTTGGGCCAAGCCCATTTAACTCACCCAACAAATGTCTTACTTCTAAGTCGAAGACAAACTCAATGTCTTTATCTACATGTAGAAAAACCACACCATTTGTATATAAAAAAAACAAAAGGTACTTGATACAATCCGCTGTAAAAAGTACAATTGAACACTGACCCACATCAATAAGGTGCCAAAGGATGCGCAATTGGGCCAGGCATCTCCAGCTGTTGAAAAATTGCAAATTTCCTTGGTTTCCATGGATTAAGAGCCGTTGCTGGGCACGTGATCTTGACATCATTGATTATTCATTTGTGGCTACAGCCAAAAGTATTGGTCGGAGAGCAACGCGGTTTGCACCATTCGATTTCTCGTCACAAAATACGTCGGATTAGCCTCTTACCAGCAGCATTGGAACAGTTTTTCTACTTTTGGATTTTTGCCTGGTCTTTTTGCGAATTGAAATCGGGTACATTAACTATGTACAATCGCGACTGGTCATTACTATATTCAACATTTCATTATAAGTTATGTGCCCTTCGGTAGCCCAGACGACGTCAAATCTTTGGGCCAAGCCCATTTAACTCACCCAGCAAATGTCTTTTTTCTAAGTCGAAGACAAACTCAATGTCTTTATCTACATGTAGAAAAACCACACCATTTGTATATAAAAAAAACACAAGGTACTTGATACAATCCGCTGTAAAAAGTACAATTGAACACTGACCCACATCAATAAGGTGCCAAAGGATGCGCAATTGGGCCAGGCATCTCCAGCTGTTGAAAAATTGCAAATTTCCTTGGTTTCCATGGAGTAAGAGCCGTTGCTGGGCACGTGATCTTGACATCATTGATTATTCATTTGTGGCTACAGCCAAAAGTATTGGTCGGAGAGCAACGCGGTTTGCACCATTCGATTTCTCGTCACAAAATACGTCGGATTAGCCTCTTACCAGCAGCATTGGAACAGTTTTTCTACTTTTGGATTTTTGCCTGGTCTTTTTGCGAATTGAAATCGGCTACATTAACTATGTACAATCGCGACTGGTCATTACTATATTCAACTTTTCATTATAAGTTATGTGCCCTTCGGTAGCCCAGACGACGTCAAATCTTTGGGCCAAGCCCATTTAACTCACCCAACAAATGTCTTACTTCTAAGTCGAAGACAAACTCAATGTCTTTATCTACATGTAGAAAAACCACACCATTTGTATATAAAAAAAAACAAAAGGTACTTGATACAATCCGCTGTAAAAAGTACAATTGAACACTGACCCACATCAATAAGGTGCCAAAGGATGCGCAATTGGGCCAGGCATCTCCAGCTGTTGAAAAATTGCAAATTTCCTTGGTTTCCATGGAGTAAGAGCCGTTGCTGGGCACGTGATCTTGACATCATTGATTATTCATTTATGGCTACAGCCAAAAGTATTGGTCGGAGAACAACACGGTTTGCACCATTCGATTTCTCGTCACAAAATACGTCGGATTAGCCTCTTACCAACAGCATTGGAACAGTTTTTCCACTTTTGGATTTTTGCCTGGTCATTTTGCTAATTGAAATCGGCTACATTAACTATGTACAATCGCGACTGGTCATTACTATATTCAACATTTCATTATAAGTTATGTGCCCTTCGGTAGCCCAGACGACGTCAAATCTTTGGGCCAAGCCCATTTAACTCACCCAGCAAATGTCTTACTCCTAAGTCGAAGACAAACTCAATGTCTTTATCTACATGTAGAAAAACCACACCATTTGTATATAAAAAAAACAAAAGGTACTTGATACAATCCGCTGTAAAAAGTACAATTGAACACTGACCCACATCAATAAGGTGCCAAAGGATGCGCAATTGGGCCAGGCATCTCCAGCTGTTGAAAAATTGCAAATTTCCTTGGTTTCCATGGAGTAAGAGCCGTTGCTGGGCACGTGATCTTGACATCATTGATTATTCATTTGTGGCTACAGCCAAAAGTATTGGTCGGAGAGCAACGCGGTTTGCACCATTCGATTTCTCGTCACAAAATACGTCGGATTAGCCTCTTACCAACAGCATTGGAACAGTTTTTCCACTTTTGGATTTTTGCCTGGTCATTTTGCTAATTGAAATCGGCTACATTAACTATGTACAATCGCGACTGGTCATTACTATATTCAACATTTCATTATAAGTTATGTGCCCTTCGGTAGCCCAGACGACGTCAAATCTTTGGGCCAAGCCCATTTAACTCACCCAGCAAATGTCTTACTCCTAAGTCGAAGACAAACTCAATGTCTTTATCTACATGTAGAAAAACCACACCATTTGTATATAAAAAAAAACACAAGGTACTTGATACAATCCGCTGTAAAAAGTACAATTGAACACTGACCCACATCAATAAGGTGCCAAAGGATGCGCAATTGGGCCAGGCATCTCCAGCTGTTGAAAAATTGCAAATTTCCTTGGTTTCCATGGAGTAAGAGCCGTTGCTGGGCACGTGATCTTGACATCATTGATTATTCATTTGTGGCTACAGCCAAAAGTATTGGTCGGAGAGCAACGCGGTTTGCACCATTCGATTTCTCGTCACAAAATACGTCGGATTAGCCTCTTACCAGCAGCATTGGAACAGTTTTTCTACTTTTGGATTTTTGCCTGGTCTTTTTGCGAATTGAAATCGGCTACATTAACTATGTACAATCGCGACTGGTCATTACTATATTCAACTTTTCATTATAAGTTATGTGCCCTTCGGTAGCCCAGACGACGTCAAATCTTTGGGCCAAGCCCATTTAACTCACCCAACAAATGTCTTACTTCTAAGTCGAAGGCAAACTCAATGTCTTTATCTACATGTAGAAAAACCACACCATTTGTATATAAAAAAAACAAAAGGTACTTGATACAATCCGCTGTAAAAAGTACAATTGAACACTGACCCACATCAATAAGGTGCCAAAGGATGCGCAATTGGGCCAGGCATCTCCAGCTGTTGAAAAATTGCAAATTTCCTTGGTTTCCATGGAGTAAGAGCCGTTGCTGGGCACGTGATCTTGACATCATTGATTATTCATTTGTGGCTACAGCCAAAAGAATTGGTCGGAGAGCAACGCGGTTTGCACCATTCGATTTCTCGTCACAAAATACGTCGGATTAGCCTCTTACCAGCAGCATTGGAACAGTTTTTCTACTTTTGGATTTTTGCCTGGTCTTTTTGCGAATTGAAATCGGCTACATTAACTATGTACAATCGCGACTGGTCATTATTATATTCAACTTTTCATTATAAGTTATGTGCCCTTCGGTAGCCCAGACGACGTCAAATCTTTGGGCCAAGCCCATTTAACTCACCCAACAAATGTCTTACTTCTAAGTCGAAGACAAACTCAATGTCTTTATCTACATGTAGAAAAACCACACCATTTGTATATAAAAAAAACAAAAGGTACTTGATACAATCCGCTGTAAAAAGTACAATTGAACACTGACCCACATCAATAAGGTGCCAAAGGATGCGCAATTGGGCCAGGCATCTCCAGCTGTTGAAAAATTGCAAATTTCCTTGGTTTCCATGGATTAAGAGCCGTTGCTGGGCACGTGATCTTGACATCATTGATTATTCATTTGTGGCTACAGCCAAAAGTATTGGTCGGAGAGCAACGCGGTTTGCACCATTCGATTTCTCGTCACAAAATACGTCGGATTAGCCTCTTACCAGCAGCATTGGAACAGTTTTTCTACTTTTGGATTTTTGCCTGGTCTTTTTGCGAATTGAAATCGGGTACATTAACTATGTACAATCGCGACTGGTCATTACTATATTCAACTTTTCATTATAAGTTATGTGCCCTTCGGTAGCCCAGACGACGTCAAATCTTTGGGCCAAGCCCATTTAACTCACTCAACAAATGTCTTACTTCTAAGTCGAAGACAAACTCAATGTCTTTATCTACATGTAGAAAAACCACACCATTTGTATATAAAAAAAACAAAAGGTACTTGATACAATCCGCTGTAAAAAGTACAATTGAACACTGACCCACATCAATAAGGTGCCAAAGGATGCGCAATTGGGCCAGGCATCTCCAGCTGTTGAAAAATTGCAAATTTCCTTGGTTTCCATGGAGTAAGAGCCGTTGCTGGGCACGTGATCTTGACATCATTGATTATTCACTTGTGGCTACAGCCAAAAGTATTGGTCGGAGAGCAACGCGGTTTGCACCATTCGATTTCTCGTCACAAAATACGTCGGATTAGCCTCTTACCAACAGCATTGGAACAGTTTTTCCACTTTTGGATTTTTGCCTGGTCATTTTGCTAATTGAAATCGGCTACATTAACTATGTACAATCGCGACTGGTCATTACTATATTCAACATTTCATTATAAGTTATGTGCCCTTCGGTAGCCCAGACGACGTCAAATCTTTGGGCCAAGCCCATTTAACTCACCCAGCAAATGTCTTACTCCTAAGTCGAAGACAATCTCAATGTCTTTATCTACATGTAGAAAAACCACACCATTTGTATATAAAAAAAACAAAAGGTACTTGATACAATCCGCTGTAAAAAGTACAATTGAACACTGACCCACATCAATAAGGTGCCAAAGGATGCGCAATTGGGCCAGGCATCTCCAGCTGTTGAAAAATTGCAAATTTCCTTGGTTTCCATGGAGTAAGAGCCGTTGCTGGGCACGTGATCTTGACATCATTGATTATTCACTTGTGGCTACAGCCAAAAGTATTGGTCGGAGAGCAACGCGGTTTGCACCATTCGATTTCTCGTCACAAAATACGTCGGATTAGCCTCTTACCAGCAGCATTGGAACAGTTTTTCCACTTTTGGATTTTTGCCTGGTCTTTTTGCTAATTTAAATCGGCTACATTAACTATGTACAATCGCGACTGGTCATTACTATATTCAACATTTCATTATAAGTTATGTGCCCTTCGGTAGCCCAGACGACGTCAAATCTTTGGGCCAAGCCCATTTAACTCACCCAGCAAATGTCTTTTTTCTAAGTCGAAGACAAACTCAATGTCTTTATCTACATGTAGAAAAACCACACCATTTGTATATAAAAAAAACACAAGGTACTTGATACAATCCGCTGTAAAAAGTACAATTGAACACTGACCCACATCAATAAGGTGCCAAAGGATGCGCAATTGGGCCAGGCATCTCCAGCTGTTGAAAAATTGCAAATTTCCTTGGTTTCCATGAAGTAAGAGCCGTTGCTGGGCACGTGATCTTGACATCATTGATTATTCATTTGTGGCTACAGCCAAAAGTATTGGTCGGAGAGCAACGCGGTTTGCACCATTCGATTTCTCGTCACAAAATACGTCGGATTAGCCTCTTACCAGCAGCATTGGAACAGTTTTTCTACTTTTGGATTTTTGCCTGGTCTTTTTGCGAATTGAAATCGGGTACATTAACTATGTACAATCGCGACTGGTCATTACTATATTCAACTTTTCATTATAAGTTATGTGCCCTTCGGTAGCCCAGACGACGTCAAATCTTTGGGCCAAGCCCATTTAACTCACTCAACAAATGTCTTACTTCTAAGTCGAAGACAAACTCAATGTCTTTATCTACATGTAGAAAAACCACACCATTTGTATATAAAAAAAACAAAAGGTACTTGATACAATCCGCTGTAAAAAGTACAATTGAACACTGACCCACATCAATAAGGTGCCAAAGGATGCGCAATTGGGCCAGGCATCTCCAGCTGTTGAAAAATTGCAAATTTCCTTGGTTTCCATGGAGTAAGAGCCGTTGCTGGGCACGTGATCTTGACATCATTGATTATTCACTTGTGGCTACAGCCAAAAGTATTGGTCGGAGAGCAACGCGGTTTGCACCATTCGATTTCTCGTCACAAAATACGTCGGATTAGCCTCTTACCAACAGCATTGGAACAGTTTTTCCACTTTTGGATTTTTGCCTGGTCATTTTGCTAATTGAAATCGGCTACATTAACTATGTACAATCGCGACTGGTCATTACTATATTCAACATTTCATTATAAGTTATGTGCCCTTCGGTAGCCCAGACGACGTCAAATCTTTGGGCCAAGCCCATTTAACTCACCCAGCAAATGTCTTACTCCTAAGTCGAAGACAATCTCAATGTCTTTATCTACATGTAGAAAAACCACACCATTTGTATATAAAAAAAACAAAAGGTACTTGATACAATCCGCTGTAAAAAGTACAATTGAACACTGACCCACATCAATAAGGTGCCAAAGGATGCGCAATTGGGCCAGGCATCTCCAGCTGTTGAAAAATTGCAAATTTCCTTGGTTTCCATGGAGTAAGAGCCGTTGCTGGGCACGTGATCTTGACATCATTGATTATTCACTTGTGGCTACAGCCAAAAGTATTGGTCGGAGAGCAACGCGGTTTGCACCATTCGATTTCTCGTCACAAAATACGTCGGATTAGCCTCTTACCAGCAGCATTGGAACAGTTTTTCTACTTTTGGATTTTTGCCTGGTCTTTTTGCGAATTGAAATCGGGTACATTAACTATGTACAATCGCGACTGGTCATTACTATATTCAACTTTTCATTATAAGTTATGTGCCCTTCGGTAGCCCAGACGACGTCAAATCTTTGGGCCAAGCCCATTTAACTCACTCAACAAATGTCTTACTTCTAAGTCGAAGACAAACTCAATGTCTTTATCTACATGTAGAAAAACCACACCATTTGTATATAAAAAAAACAAAAGGTACTTGATACAATCCGCTGTAAAAAGTACAATTGAACACTGACCCACATCAATAAGGTGCCAAAGGATGCGCAATTGGGCCAGGCATCTCCAGCTGTTGAAAAATTGCAAATTTCCTTGGTTTCCATGGAGTAAGAGCCGTTGCTGGGCACGTGATCTTGACATCATTGATTATTCACTTGTGGCTACAGCCAAAAGTATTGGTCGGAGAGCAACGCGGTTTGCACCATTCGATCTCTCGTCACAAAATACGTCGGATTAGCCTCTTACCAACAGCATTGGAACAGTTTTTCCACTTTTGGATTTTTGCCTGGTCATTTTGCTAATTGAAATCGGCTACATTAACTATGTACAATCGCGACTGGTCATTACTATATTCAACATTTCATTATAAGTTATGTGCCCTTCGGTAGCCCAGACGACGTCAAATCTTTGGGCCAAGCCCATTTAACTCACCCAGCAAATGTCTTACTCCTAAGTCGAAGACAATCTCAATGTCTTTATCTACATGTAGAAAAACCACACCATTTGTATATAAAAAAAACAAAAGGTACTTGATACAATCCGCTGTAAAAAGTACAATTGAACACTGACCCACATCAATAAGGTGCCAAAGGATGCGCAATTGGGCCAGGCATCTCCAGCTGTTGAAAAATTGCAAATTTCCTTGGTTTCCATGGAGTAAGAGCCGTTGCTGGGCACGTGATCTTGACATCATTGATTATTCACTTGTGGCTACAGCCAAAAGTATTGGTCGGAGAGCAACGCGGTTTGCACCATTCGATTTCTCGTCACAAAATACGTCGGATTAGCCTCTTACCAGCAGCATTGGAACAGTTTTTCCACTTTTGGATTTTTGCCTGGTCTTTTTGCTAATTTAAATCGGCTACATTAACTATGTACAATCGCGACTGGTCATTACTATATTCAACATTTCATTATAAGTTATGTGCCCTTCGGTAGCCCAGACGACGTCAAATCTTTGGGCCAAGCCCATTTAACTCACCCAGCAAATGTCTTTTTTCTAAGTCGAAGACAAACTCAATGTCTTTATCTACATGTAGAAAAACCACACCATTTGTATATAAAAAAAACACAAGGTACTTGATACAATCCGCTGTAAAAAGTACAATTGAACACTGACCCACATCAATAAGGTGCCAAAGGATGCGCAATTGGGCCAGGCATCTCCAGCTGTTGAAAAATTGCAAATTTCCTTGGTTTCCATGAAGTAAGAGCCGTTGCTGGGCACGTGATCTTGACATCATTGATTATTCATTTGTGGCTACAGCCAAAAGTATTGGTCGGAGAGCAACGCGGTTTGCACCATTCGATTTCTCGTCACAAAATACGTCGGATTAGCCTCTTACCAGCAGCATTGGAACAGTTTTTCTACTTTTGGATTTTTGCCTGGTCTTTTTGCGAATTGAAATCGGGTACATTAACTATGTACAATCGCGACTGGTCATTACTATATTCAACTTTTCATTATAAGTTATGTGCCCTTCGGTAGCCCAGACGACGTCAAATCTTTGGGCCAAGCCCATTTAACTCACTCAACAAATGTCTTACTTCTAAGTCGAAGACAAACTCAATGTCTTTATCTACATGTAGAAAAACCACACCATTTGTATATAAAAAAAACAAAAGGTACTTGATACAATCCGCTGTAAAAAGTACAATTGAACACTGACCCACATCAATAAGGTGCCAAAGGATGCGCAATTGGGCCAGGCATCTCCAGCTGTTGAAAAATTGCAAATTTCCTTGGTTTCCATGGAGTAAGAGCCGTTGCTGGGCACGTGATCTTGACATCATTGATTATTCATTTGTGGCTACAGCCAAAAGTATTGGTCGGAGAGCAACGCGGTTTGCACCATTCGATTTCTCGTCACAAAATACGTCGGATTAGCCTCTTACCAACAGCATTGGAACAGTTTTTCCACTTTTGGATTTTTGCCTGGTCATTTTGCTAATTGAAATCGGCTACATTAACTATGTACAATCGCGACTGGTCATTACTATATTCAACATTTCATTATAAGTTATGTGCCCTTCGGTAGCCCAGACGACGTCAAATCTTTGGGCCAAGCCCATTTAACTCACCCAGCAAATGTCTTACTCCTAAGTCGAAGACAATCTCAATGTCTTTATCTACATGTAGAAAAACCACACCATTTGTATATAAAAAAAACAAAAGGTACTTGATACAATCCGCTGTAAAAAGTACAATTGAACACTGACCCACATCAATAAGGTGCCAAAGGATGCGCAATTGGGCCAGGCATCTCCAGCTGTTGAAAAATTGCAAATTTCCTTGGTTTCCATGGAGTAAGAGCCGTTGCTGGGCACGTGATCTTGACATCATTGATTATTCACTTGTGGCTACAGCCAAAAGTATTGGTCGGAGAGCAACGCGGTTTGCACCATTCGATTTCTCGTCACAAAATACGTCGGATTAGCCTCTTACCAGCAGCATTGGAACAGTTTTTCCACTTTTGGATTTTTGCCTGGTCTTTTTGCTAATTTAAATCGGCTACATTAACTATGTACAATCGCGACTGGTCATTACTATATTCAACATTTCATTATAAGTTATGTGCCCTTCGGTAGCCCAGACGACGTCAAATCTTTGGGCCAAGCCCATTTAACTCACCCAGCAAATGTCTTTTTTCTAAGTCGAAGACAAACTCAATGTCTTTATCTACATGTAGAAAAACCACACCATTTGTATATAAAAAAAACACAAGGTACTTGATACAATCCGCTGTAAAAAGTACAATTGAACACTGACCCACATCAATAAGGTGCCAAAGGATGCGCAATTGGGCCAGGCATCTCCAGCTGTTGAAAAATTGCAAATTTCCTTGGTTTCCATGAAGTAAGAGCCGTTGCTGGGCACGTGATCTTGACATCATTGATTATTCATTTGTGGCTACAGCCAAAAGTATTGGTCGGAGAGCAACGCGGTTTGCACCATTCGATTTCTCGTCACAAAATACGTCGGATTAGCCTCTTACCAGCAGCATTGGAACAGTTTTTCTACTTTTGGATTTTTGCCTGGTCTTTTTGCGAATTGAAATCGGGTACATTAACTATGTACAATCGCGACTGGTCATTACTATATTCAACTTTTCATTATAAGTTATGTGCCCTTCGGTAGCCCAGACGACGTCAAATCTTTGGGCCAAGCCCATTTAACTCACTCAACAAATGTCTTACTTCTAAGTCGAAGACAAACTCAATGTCTTTATCTACATGTAGAAAAACCACACCATTTGTATATAAAAAAAACAAAAGGTACTTGATACAATCCGCTGTAAAAAGTACAATTGAACACTGACCCACATCAATAAGGTGCCAAAGGATGCGCAATTGGGCCAGGCATCTCCAGCTGTTGAAAAATTGCAAATTTCCTTGGTTTCCATGGAGTAAGAGCCGTTGCTGGGCACGTGATCTTGACATCATTGATTATTCATTTGTGGCTACAGCCAAAAGTATTGGTCGGAGAGCAACGCGGTTTGCACCATTCGATTTCTCGTCACAAAATACGTCGGATTAGCCTCTTACCAACAGCATTGGAACAGTTTTTCCACTTTTGGATTTTTGCCTGGTCATTTTGCTAATTGAAATCGGCTACATTAACTATGTACAATCGCGACTGGTCATTACTATATTCAACATTTCATTATAAGTTATGTGCCCTTCGGTAGCCCAGACGACGTCAAATCTTTGGGCCAAGCCCATTTAACTCACCCAGCAAATGTCTTACTCCTAAGTCGAAGACAATCTCAATGTCTTTATCTACATGTAGAAAAACCACACCATTTGTATATAAAAAAAACAAAAGGTACTTGATACAATCCGCTGTAAAAAGTACAATTGAACACTGACCCACATCAATAAGGTGCCAAAGGATGCGCAATTGGGCCAGGCATCTCCAGCTGTTGAAAAATTGCAAATTTCCTTGGTTTCCATGGAGTAAGAGCCGTTGCTGGGCACGTGATCTTGACATCATTGATTATTCATTTGTGGCTACAGCCAAAAGTATTGGTCGGAGAGCAACGCGGTTTGCACCATTCGATTTCTCGTCACAAAATACGTCGGATTAGCCTCTTACCAGCAGCATTGGAACAGTTTTTCCACTTTTGGATTTTTGCCTGGTCTTTTTGCTAATTTAAATCGGCTACATTAACTATGTACAATCGCGACTGGTCATTACTATATTCAACATTTCATTATAAGTTATGTGCCCTTCGGTAGCCCAGACGACGTCAAATCTTTGGGCCAAGCCCATTTAACTCACCCAGCAAATGTCTTTTTTCTAAGTCGAAGACAAACTCAATGTCTTTATCTACATGTAGAAAAACCACACCATTTGTATATAAAAAAAACACAAGGTACTTGATACAATCCGCTGTAAAAAGTACAATTGAACACTGACCCACATCAATAAGGTGCCAAAGGATGCGCAATTGGGCCAGGCATCTCCAGCTGTTGAAAAATTGCAAATTTCCTTGGTTTCCATGGAGTAAGAGCCGTTGCTGGGCACGTGATCTTGACATCGTTGATTATTCATTTATGACTACAGCCAAAAGTATTGGTCGGAGAGCAACGCGGTTTGCACCATTCGATTTCTCGTCACAAAATACGTCGGATTAGCCTCTTACCAACAGCATTGGAACAGTTTCTCCACTTTTGGATTTTTGCCTGGTCATTTTGCTAATTGAAATCGGCTACATTAACTATGTACAATCGCGACTGGTCATTACTATATTCAACATTTCATTATAAGTTATGTGCCCTTCGGTAGCCCAGACGACGTCAAATCTTTGGGCCAAGCCCATTTAACTCACCCAGCAAATGTCTTACTCCTAAGTCGAAGACAAACTCAATGTCTTTATCTACATGTAGAAAAACCACACCATTTGTATATAAAAAAAACAAAAGGTACTTGATACAATCCGCTGTAAAAAGTACAATTGAACACTGACCCACATCAATAAGGTGCCAAAGGATGCGCAATTGGGCCAGGCATCTCCAGCTGTTGAAAAATTGCAAATTTCCTTGGTTTCCATGGAGTAAGAGCCGTTGCTGGGCACGTGATCTTGACATCATTGATTATTCATTTGTGGCTACAGCCAAAAGTATTGGTCGGAGAGCAACGCGGTTTGCACCATTCGATTTCTCGTCACAAAATACGTCGGATTAGCCTCTTACCAACAGCATTGGAACAGTTTTTCCACTTTTGGATTTTTGCCTGGTCATTTTGCTAATTGAAATCGGCTACATTAACTATGTACAATCGCGACTGGTCATTACTATATTCAACATTTCATTATAAGTTATGTGCCCTTCGGTAGCCCAGACGACGTCAAATCTTTGGGCCAAGCCCATTTAACTCACCCAGCAAATGTCTTACTCCTAAGTCGAAGACAAACTCAATGTCTTTATCTACATGTAGAAAAACCACACCATTTGTATATAAAAAAAACACAAGGTACTTGATACAATCCGCTGTAAAAAGTACAATTGAACACTGACCCACATCAATAAGGTGCCAAAGGATGCGCAATTGGGCCAGGCATCTCCAGCTGTTGAAAAATTGCAAATTTCCTTGGTTTCCATGGAGTAAGAGCCGTTGCTGGGCACGTGATCTTGACATCATTGATTATTCACTTGTGGCTACAGCCAAAAGTATTGGTCGGAGAGCAACGCGGTTTGCACCATTCGATTTCTCGTCACAAAATACGTCGGATTAGCCTCTTACCAGCAGCATTGGAACAGTTTTTCCACTTTTGGATTTTTGCCTGGTCTTTTTGCTAATTTAAATCGGCTACATTAACTATGTACAATCGCGACTGGTCATTACTATATTCAACATTTCATTATAAGTTATGTGCCCTTCGGTAGCCCAGACGACGTCAAATCTTTGGGCCAAGCCCATTTAACTCACCCAGCAAATGTCTTTTTTCTAAGTCGAAGACAAACTCAATGTCTTTATCTACATGTAGAAAAACCACACCATTTGTATATAAAAAAAACACAAGGTACTTGATACAATCCGCTGTAAAAAGTACAATTGAACACTGACCCACATCAATAAGGTGCCAAAGGATGCGCAATTGGGCCAGGCATCTCCAGCTGTTGAAAAATTGCAAATTTCCTTGGTTTCCATGGAGTAAGAGCCGTTGCTGGGCACGTGATCTTGACATCATTGATTATTCACTTGTGGCTACAGCCAAAAGTATTGGTCGGAGAGCAACGCGGTTTGCACCATTCGATTTCTCGTCACAAAATACGTCGGATTAGCCTCTTACCAGCAGCATTGGAACAGTTTTTCCACTTTTGGATTTTTGCCTGGTCTTTTTGCTAATTTAAATCGGCTACATTAACTATGTACAATCGCGACTGGTCATTACTATATTCAACATTTCATTATAAGTTATGTGCCCTTCGGTAGCCCAGACGACGTCAAATCTTTGGGCCAAGCCCATTTAACTCACCCAGCAAATGTCTTTTTTCTAAGTCGAAGACAAACTCAATGTCTTTATCTACATGTAGAAAAACCACACCATTTGTATATAAAAAAAACACAAGGTACTTGATACAATCCGCTGTAAAAAGTACAAATGAACACTGACCCACATTAATAAGGTGCCAAAGGATGCGCAATTGGGCCAGGCATCTCCAGCTGTTGAAAAATTGCAAATTTCCTTGGTTTCCATGGAGTAAGAGCCGTTGCTGGGCACGTGATCTTGACATCATTGATTATTCATTTGTGGCTACAGCCAAAAGTATTGGTCGGAGAGCAACGCGGTTTGCACCATTCGATTTCTCGTCACAAAATACGTCGGATTAGCTTCTTACCAGCAGCATTAGAACAGTTTTTCCACTTTTGGATTTTTGCCTGGTCTTTTTGCTAATTGAAATCGGCTACATTAACTATGTACAATCGCGACTGGTCATTACTATATTCAACTTTTCATTATAAGTTATGTGCCCTTCGGTAGCCCAGACGACGTCAAATCTTTGGGCCAAGCCCATTTAACTCACCCAACAAATGTCTTACTTCTAAGTCGAAGACAAACTCAATGTCTTTATCTACATGTAGAAAAACCACACCATTTGTATATAAAAAAAAACACAAGGTACTTGATACAACCCGCTGTAAAAAGTACAATTGAACACTGACCCACATCAATAAGGTGCCAAAGGATGCGCAATTGGGCCAGGCATCTCCAGCTGTTGAAAAATTGCAAATTTCCTTGGTTTCCATGGAGTAAGAGCCGTTGCTGGGCACGTGATCTTGACATCATTGATTATTCATTTGTGGCTACAGCCAAAAGTATTGGTCGGAGAGCAACGCGGTTTGCACCATTCGATTTCTCGTCACAAAATACGTCGGATTAGCCTCTTACCAGCAGCATTGGAACAGTTTTTCCACTTTTGGATTTTTGCCTGGTCTTTTTGCTTATTGAAATCGGCTGCATTAACTATGTACAATCGCGACTGGTCATTACTATATTCAACTTTTCATTATAAGTTATGTGCCCTTCGGTAGCCCAGACGACGTCAAATCTTTGGGCCAAGCTCATTTAACTCACCCAACAAATGTCTTACTTCTAAGTCGAAGACAAACTCAATGTCTTTATCTACATGTAGAAAAACCACACCATTTGTATATAAAAAAAACACAACGTACTTGATACAATCCGCTGTAAAAAGTACAATTGAACACTGACCCACATCAATAAGGTGCCAAAGGATGCGCAATTGGGCCAGGCATCTCCAGCTGTTGAAAAATTGCAAATTTCTATGGTTTCCATGGAGTAAGAGCCGTTGCTGGGCACGTGATCTTGACATCATTGATTATTCACTTGTGGCTACAGCCAAAAGTATTGGTCGGAGAGCAACGCGGTTTGCACCATTCGATTTCTCGTCACAAAATACGTCGGATTAGCCTCTTACCAGCAGCATTGGAACAGTTTTTCCACTTTTGGATTTTTGCCTGGTCTTTTTGCTTATTGAAATCGGGTACATTAGCTATGTACAATCGCGACTGGTCATTAATATATTCAATTTTTCATTATAAGTTATGTGCCCTTCGGTAGCCCAGACGACGTCAAATCTTTGGGCCAAGCCCATTTAACTCACCCAACAAATGTCTTACTTCTAAGTCGAAGACAAACTCAATGTCTTTATCTACATGTAGAAAAACCACACCATTTGTATATAAAAAAAAACAAAAGGTACTTGATACAATCCGCTGTAAAAAGTACAATTGAACACTGACCCACATCAATAAGGTGCCAAAGGATGCGCAATTGGGCCAGGCATCTCCAGCTGTTGAAAAATTGCAAATTTCCTTGGTTTCCATGGAGTAAGAGCCGTTGCTGGGCACGTGATCTTGACATCATTGATTATTCATTTATGGCTACAGCCAAAAGTATTGGTCGGAGAGCAACGCGGTTTGCACCATTCGATTTCTCGTCACAAAATACGTCGGATTAGCCTCTTACCAACAGCATTGGAACAGTTTTTCCACTTTTGGATTTTTGCCTGGTCATTTTGCTAATTGAAATCGGCTACATTAACTATGTACAATCGCGACTGGTCATTACTGTATTCAACATTTCATTATAAGTTATGTGCCCTTCGGTAGCCCAGACGACGTCAAATCTTTGGGCCAAGCCCATTTAACTCACCCAGCAAATGTCTTACTCCTAAGTCGAAGACAAACTCAATGTCTTTATCTACATGTAGAAAAACCACACCATTTGTATATAAAAAAAACAAAAGGTACTTGATACAATCCGCTGTAAAAAGTACAATTGAACACTGACCCACATTAATAAGGTGCCAAAGGATGCGCAATTGGGCCAGGCATCTCCAGCTGTTGAAAAATTGCAAATTTCCTTGGTTTCCATGGAGTAAGAGCCGTTGCTGGGCACGTGATCTTGACATCATTGATTATTCATTTGTGGCTACAGCCAAAAGTATTGGTCGGAGAGCAACGCGGTTTGCACCATTCGATTTCTCGTCACAAAATACGTCGGATTAGCCTCTTACCAGCAGCATTGGAACAGTTTTTCCACTTTTGGATTTTTGCCTGGTCTTTTTGCTAATTTAAATCGGCTACATTAACTATGTACAATCGCGACTGGTCATTACTATATTCAACATTTCATTATAAGTTATGTGCCCTTCGGTAGCCCAGACGACGTCAAATCTTTGGGCCAAGCCCATTTAACTCACCCAGCAAATGTCTTTTTTCTAAGTCGAAGACAAACTCAATGTCTTTATCTACATGTAGAAAAACCACACCATTTGTATATAAAAAAAACACAAGGTACTTGATACAATCCGCTGTAAAAAGTACAATTGAACACTGACCCACATCAATAAGGTGCCAAAGGATGCGCAATTGGGCCAGGCATCTCCAGCTGTTGAAAAATTGCAAATTTCCTTGGTTTCCATGGAGTAAGAGCCGTTGCTGGGCACGTGATCTTGACATCGTTGATTATTCATTTATGACTACAGCCAAAAGTATTGGTCGGAGAGCAACGCGGTTTGCACCATTCGATTTCTCGTCACAAAATACGTCGGATTAGCCTCTTACCAACAGCATTGGAACAGTTTCTCCACTTTTGGATTTTTGCCTGGTCATTTTGCTAATTGAAATCGGCTACATTAACTATGTACAATCGCGACTGGTCATTACTATATTCAACATTTCATTATAAGTTATGTGCCCTTCGGTAGCCCAGACGACGTCAAATCTTTGGGCCAAGCCCATTTAACTCACCCAGCAAATGTCTTACTCCTAAGTCGAAGACAAACTCAATGTCTTTATCTACATGTAGAAAAACCACACCATTTGTATATAAAAAAAACAAAAGGTACTTGAAACAATCCGCTGTAAAAAGTACAATTGAACACTGACCCACATCAATAAGGTGCCAAAGGATGCGCAATTGGGCCAGGCATCTCCAGCTGTTGAAAAATTGCAAATTTCCTTGGTTTCCATGGAGTAAGAGCCGTTGCTGGGCACGTGATCTTGACATCATTGATTATTCATTTGTGGCTACAGCCAAAAGTATTGGTCGGAGAGCAACGCGGTTTGCACCATTCGATTTCTCGTCACAAAATACGTCGGATTAGCCTCTTACCAACAGCATTGGAACAGTTTTTCCACTTTTGGATTTTTGCCTGGTCATTTTGCTAATTGAAATCGGCTACATTAACTATGTACAATCGCGACTGGTCATTACTATATTCAACATTTCATTATAAGTTATGTGCCCTTCGGTAGCCCAGACGACGTCAAATCTTTGGGCCAAGCCCATTTAACTCACCCAGCAAATGTCTTACTCCTAAGTCGAAGACAAACTCAATGTCTTTATCTACATGTAGAAAAACCACACCATTTGTATATAAAAAAAACACAAGGTACTTGATACAATCCGCTGTAAAAAGTACAATTGAACACTGACCCACATCAATAAGGTGCCAAAGGATGCGCAATTGGGCCAGGCATCTCCAGCTGTTGAAAAATTGCAAATTTCCTTGGTTTCCATGGAGTAAGAGCCGTTGCTGGGCACGTGATCTTGACATCATTGATTATTCACTTGTGGCTACAGCCAAAAGTATTGGTCGGAGAGCAACGCGGTTTGCACCATTCGATTTCTCGTCACAAAATACGTCGGATTAGCCTCTTACCAGCAGCATTGGAACAGTTTTTCCACTTTTGGATTTTTGCCTGGTCTTTTTGCTAATTTAAATCGGCTACATTAACTATGTACAATCGCGACTGGTCATTACTATATTCAACATTTCATTATAAGTTATGTGCCCTTCGGTAGCCCAGACGACGTCAAATCTTTGGGCCAAGCCCATTTAACTCACCCAGCAAATGTCTTTTTTCTAAGTCGAAGACAAACTCAATGTCTTTATCTACATGTAGAAAAACCACACCATTTGTATATAAAAAAAACACAAGGTACTTGATACAATCCGCTGTAAAAAGTACAATTGAACACTGACCCACATCAATAAGGTGCCAAAGGATGCGCAATTGGGCCAGGCATCTCCAGCTGTTGAAAAATTGCAAATTTCCTTGGTTTCCATGGAGTAAGAGCCGTTGCTGGGCACGTGATCTTGACATCATTGATTATTCACTTGTGGCTACAGCCAAAAGTATTGGTCGGAGAGCAACGCGGTTTGCACCATTCGATTTCTCGTCACAAAATACGTCGGATTAGCCTCTTACCAGCAGCATTGGAACAGTTTTTCCACTTTTGGATTTTTGCCTGGTCTTTTTGCTAATTTAAATCGGCTACATTAACTATGTACAATCGCGACTGGTCATTACTATATTCAACATTTCATTATAAGTTATGTGCCCTTCGGTAGCCCAGACGACGTCAAATCTTTGGGCCAAGCCCATTTAACTCACCCAGCAAATGTCTTTTTTCTAAGTCGAAGACAAACTCAATGTCTTTATCTACATGTAGAAAAACCACACCATTTGTATATAAAAAAAACACAAGGTACTTGATACAATCCGCTGTAAAAAGTACAATTGAACACTGACCCACATTAATAAGGTGCCAAAGGATGCGCAATTGGGCCAGGCATCTCCAGCTGTTGAAAAATTGCAAATTTCCTTGGTTTCCATGGAGTAAGAGCCGTTGCTGGGCACGTGATCTTGACATCATTGATTATTCATTTGTGGCTACAGCCAAAAGTATTGGTCGGAGAGCAACGCGGTTTGCACCATTCGATTTCTCGTCACAAAATACGTCGGATTAGCCTCTTACCAGCAGCATTGGAACAGGTTTTCCACTTTTGGATTTTTGCCTGGTCTTTTTGCTAATTGAAATCGGCTACATTAACTATGTACAATCGCGACTGGTCATTACTATATTCAACTTTTCATTATAAGTTATGTGCCCTTCGGTAGCCCAGACGACGTCAAATCTTTGGGCCAAGCCCATTTCACTCACCCAACAAATGTCTTACTTCTAAATCGAAGACAAACTCAATGTCTTTATCTACATGTAGAAAAACCACACCATTTGTATATAAAAAAAACAAAAGGTACTTGATACAATCCGCTGTAAAAAGTACAATTGAACACTGACCCACATCAATAAGGTGCCAAAGGATGCGCAATTGGGCCAGGCATCTCCAGCTGTTGAAAAATTGCAAATTTCCTTGGTTTCCATGGAGTAAGAGCCGTTGCTGGGCACGTGATCTTGACATCATTGATTATTCATTTGTGGCTACAGCCAAAAGTATTGGTCGGAGAGCAACGCGGTTTGCACCATTCGATTTCTCGTCACAAAATACGTCGGATTAGCATCTTACCAGCAGCATTGGAACAGTTTTTCTACTTTTGGATTTTTGCCTGGTCTTTTTGCGAATTGAAATCGGCTACATTAACTATGTACAATCGCGACTGGTCATTACTGTATTCAACATTTCATTATAAGTTATGTGCCCTTCGGTAGCCCAGACGACGTCAAATCTTTGGGCCAAGCCCATTTAACTCACCCAGCAAATGTCTTACTCCTAAGTCGAAGACAAACTCAATGTCTTTATCTACATGTAGAAAAACCACACCATTTGTATATAAAAAAAACAAAAGGTACTTGATACAATCCGCTGTAAAAAGTACAATTGAACACTGACCCACATTAATAAGGTGCCAAAGGATGCGCAATTGGGCCAGGCATCTCCAGCTGTTGAAAAATTGCAAATTTCCTTGGTTTCCATGGAGTAAGAGCCGTTGCTGGGCACGTGATCTTGACATCATTGATTATTCATTTGTGGCTACAGCCAAAAGTATTGGTCGGAGAGCAACGCGGTTTGCACCATTCGATTTCTCGTCACAAAATACGTCGGATTAGCCTCTTACCAGCAGCATTGGAACAGTTTTTCCACTTTTGGATTTTTGCCTGGTCTTTTTGCTAATTTAAATCGGCTACATTAACTATGTACAATCGCGACTGGTCATTACTATATTCAACATTTCATTATAAGTTATGTGCCCTTCGGTAGCCCAGACGACGTCAAATCTTTGGGCCAAGCCCATTTAACTCACCCAGCAAATGTCTTTTTTCTAAGTCGAAGACAAACTCAATGTCTTTATCTACATGTAGAAAAACCACACCATTTGTATATAAAAAAAACACAAGGTACTTGATACAATCCGCTGTAAAAAGTACAATTGAACACTGACCCACATCAATAAGGTGCCAAAGGATGCGCAATTGGGCCAGGCATCTCCAGCTGTTGAAAAATTGCAAATTTCCTTGGTTTCCATGGAGTAAGAGCCGTTGCTGGGCACGTGATCTTGACATCGTTGATTATTCATTTATGACTACAGCCAAAAGTATTGGTCGGAGAGCAACGCGGTTTGCACCATTCGATTTCTCGTCACAAAATACGTCGGATTAGCCTCTTACCAACAGCATTGGAACAGTTTCTCCACTTTTGGATTTTTGCCTGGTCATTTTGCTAATTGAAATCGGCTACATTAACTATGTACAATCGCGACTGGTCATTACTATATTCAACATTTCATTATAAGTTATGTGCCCTTCGGTAGCCCAGACGACGTCAAATCTTTGGGCCAAGCCCATTTAACTCACCCAGCAAATGTCTTACTCCTAAGTCGAAGACAAACTCAATGTCTTTATCTACATGTAGAAAAACCACACCATTTGTATATAAAAAAAACAAAAGGTACTTGAAACAATCCGCTGTAAAAAGTACAATTGAACACTGACCCACATCAATAAGGTGCCAAAGGATGCGCAATTGGGCCAGGCATCTCCAGCTGTTGAAAAATTGCAAATTTCCTTGGTTTCCATGGAGTAAGAGCCGTTGCTGGGCACGTGATCTTGACATCATTGATTATTCATTTGTGGCTACAGCCAAAAGTATTGGTCGGAGAGCAACGCGGTTTGCACCATTCGATTTCTCGTCACAAAATACGTCGGATTAGCCTCTTACCAACAGCATTGGAACAGTTTTTCCACTTTTGGATTTTTGCCTGGTCATTTTGCTAATTGAAATCGGCTACATTAACTATGTACAATCGCGACTGGTCATTACTATATTCAACATTTCATTATAAGTTATGTGCCCTTCGGTAGCCCAGACGACGTCAAATCTTTGGGCCAAGCCCATTTAACTCACCCAGCAAATGTCTTACTCCTAAGTCGAAGACAAACTCAATGTCTTTATCTACATGTAGAAAAACCACACCATTTGTATATAAAAAAAACACAAGGTACTTGATACAATCCGCTGTAAAAAGTACAATTGAACACTGACCCACATCAATAAGGTGCCAAAGGATGCGCAATTGGGCCAGGCATCTCCAGCTGTTGAAAAATTGCAAATTTCCTTGGTTTCCATGGAGTAAGAGCCGTTGCTGGGCACGTGATCTTGACATCATTGATTATTCACTTGTGGCTACAGCCAAAAGTATTGGTCGGAGAGCAACGCGGTTTGCACCATTCGATTTCTCGTCACAAAATACGTCGGATTAGCCTCTTACCAGCAGCATTGGAACAGTTTTTCCACTTTTGGATTTTTGCCTGGTCTTTTTGCTAATTTAAATCGGCTACATTAACTATGTACAATCGCGACTGGTCATTACTATATTCAACATTTCATTATAAGTTATGTGCCCTTCGGTAGCCCAGACGACGTCAAATCTTTGGGCCAAGCCCATTTAACTCACCCAGCAAATGTCTTTTTTCTAAGTCGAAGACAAACTCAATGTCTTTATCTACATGTAGAAAAACCACACCATTTGTATATAAAAAAAACACAAGGTACTTGATACAATCCGCTGTAAAAAGTACAATTGAACACTGACCCACATCAATAAGGTGCCAAAGGATGCGCAATTGGGCCAGGCATCTCCAGCTGTTGAAAAATTGCAAATTTCCTTGGTTTCCATGGAGTAAGAGCCGTTGCTGGGCACGTGATCTTGACATCATTGATTATTCACTTGTGGCTACAGCCAAAAGTATTGGTCGGAGAGCAACGCGGTTTGCACCATTCGATTTCTCGTCACAAAATACGTCGGATTAGCCTCTTACCAGCAGCATTGGAACAGTTTTTCCACTTTTGGATTTTTGCCTGGTCTTTTTGCTAATTTAAATCGGCTACATTAACTATGTACAATCGCGACTGGTCATTACTATATTCAACATTTCATTATAAGTTATGTGCCCTTCGGTAGCCCAGACGACGTCAAATCTTTGGGCCAAGCCCATTTAACTCACCCAGCAAATGTCTTTTTTCTAAGTCGAAGACAAACTCAATGTCTTTATCTACATGTAGAAAAACCACACCATTTGTATATAAAAAAAACACAAGGTACTTGATACAATCCGCTGTAAAAAGTACAATTGAACACTGACCCACATTAATAAGGTGCCAAAGGATGCGCAATTGGGCCAGGCATCTCCAGCTGTTGAAAAATTGCAAATTTCCTTGGTTTCCATGGAGTAAGAGCCGTTGCTGGGCACGTGATCTTGACATCATTGATTATTCATTTGTGGCTACAGCCAAAAGTATTGGTCGGAGAGCAACGCGGTTTGCACCATTCGATTTCTCGTCACAAAATACGTCGGATTAGCCTCTTACCAGCAGCATTGGAACAGGTTTTCCACTTTTGGATTTTTGCCTGGTCTTTTTGCTAATTGAAATCGGCTACATTAACTATGTACAATCGCGACTGGTCATTACTATATTCAACTTTTCATTATAAGTTATGTGCCCTTCGGTAGCCCAGACGACGTCAAATCTTTGGGCCAAGCCCATTTCACTCACCCAACAAATGTCTTACTTCTAAATCGAAGACAAACTCAATGTCTTTATCTACATGTAGAAAAACCACACCATTTGTATATAAAAAAAACAAAAGGTACTTGATACAATCCGCTGTAAAAAGTACAATTGAACACTGACCCACATCAATAAGGTGCCAAAGGATGCGCAATTGGGCCAGGCATCTCCAGCTGTTGAAAAATTGCAAATTTCCTTGGTTTCCATGGAGTAAGAGCCGTTGCTGGGCACGTGATCTTGACATCATTGATTATTCATTTGTGGCTACAGCCAAAAGTATTGGTCGGAGAGCAACGCGGTTTGCACCATTCGATTTCTCGTCACAAAATACGTCGGATTAGCATCTTACCAGCAGCATTGGAACAGTTTTTCTACTTTTGGATTTTTGCCTGGTCTTTTTGCGAATTGAAATCGGCTACATTAACTATGTACAATCGCGACTGGTCATTACTATATTCAACTTTTCATTATAAGTTATGTGCCCTTCGGTAGCCCAGACGACGTCAAATCTTTGGGCCAAGCCCATTTAACTCACCCAACAAATGTCTTACTTCTAAGTCGAAGACAAACTCAATGTCTTTATCTACATGTAGAAAAACCACACCATTTGTATATAAAAAAAACAAAAGGTACTTGATACAATCCGCTGTAAAAAGTACAATTGAACACTGACCCACATCAATAAGGTGCCAAAGGATGCGCAATTGGGCCAGGCATCTCCAGCTGTTGAAAAATTGCAAATTTCCTTGGTTTCCATGGAGTAAGAGCCGTTGCTGGGCACGTGATCTTGACATCATTGATTATTCATTTGTGGCTACAGCCAAAAGTATTGGTCGGAGAGCAACGCGGTTTGCACCATTCGATTTCTCGTCACAAAATACGTCGGATTAGCCTCTTACCAGCAGCATTGGAACAGTTTGTCCACTTTTGGATTTTTGCCTGGTCATTTTGCTAATTGAAATCGGCTACATTAACTATGTACAATCGCGACTGGTCATTACTATATTTAACATTTCATTATAAGTTATGTGCCCTTCGGTAGCCCAGACGACGTCGAATCTTTGGGCCAAGCCCATTTAACTCACCCAGCAAATGTCTTACTTCTAAGTCGAAGACAAACTCAATGTCTTTATCTACATGTAGAAAAACCACACCATTTGTATATAAAAAAAACAAAAGGTACTTGATACAATCCGCTGTAAAAAGTACAATTGAACACTGACCCACATCAATAAGGTGCCAAAGGATGCGCAATTGGGCCAGGCATCTCCAGCTGTTGAAAAATTGCAAATTTCCTTGGTTTCCATGGAGTAAGAGCCGTTGCTGGGCACGTGATCTTGACATCATTGATTATTCATTTGTGGCTACAGCCAAAAGTATTGGTCGGAGAGCAACGCGGTTTGCACCATTCGATTTCTCGTCACAAAATACGTCGGATTAGCCTCTTACCAGCAGCATTGGAACAGTTTTTCCACTTTTGGATTTTTGCCTGGTCTTTTTGCTAATTGAAATCGGCTACATTAACTATGTACAATCGCGACTGGTCATTACTATATTCAACTTTTCATTATAAGTTATGTGCCCTTCGGTAGCCCAGACGACGTCAAATCTTTGGGCCAAGCCCATTTAACTCACCCAACAAATGTCTTACTTCTAAGTCGAAGACAAACTCAATGTCTTTATCTACATGTAGAAAAACCACACCATTTGTATATAAAAAAAACAAAAGGTACTTGATACAATCCGCTGTAAAAAGTACAATTGAACACTGACCCACATCAATAAGGTGCCAAAGGATGCGCAATTGGGCCAGGCATCTCCAGCTGTTGAAAAATTGCAAATTTCCTTGGTTTCCATGGAGTAAGAGCCGTTGCTGGGCACGTGATCTTGACATCATTGATTATTCATTTGTGGCTACAGCCAAAAGTATTGGTCGGAGAGCAACGCGGTTTGCACCATTCGATTTCTCGTCACAAAATACGTCGGATTAGCCTCTTACCAGCAGCATTGGAACAGTTTTTCCACTTTTGGATTTTTGCCTGGTCATTTTGTTAATTGAAATCGGCTACATTAACTATGTACAATCGCGACTGGTCATTACTATATTCAACATTTCATTATAAGTTATGTGCCCTTCGGTAGCCCAGACGACGTCAAATCTTTGGGCCAAGCCCATTTAACTCACCCAACAAATGTCTTACTTCTAAGTCGAAGACAAACTCAATGTCTTTATCTACATGTAGAAAAACCACACCATTTGTATCTAAAAAAAACACAAGGTACTTGATACAACCCGCTGTAAAAAGTACAATTGAACACTGACCCACATCAATAAGGTGCCAAAGGATGCGCAATTGGGCCAGGCATCTCCAGCTGTTGAAAAATTGCAAATTTCCTTGGTTTCCATGGAGTAAGAGCCGTTGCTGGGCACGTGATCTTGACATCATTGATTATTCATTTGTGGCTACAGCCAAAAGTATTGGTCGGAGAGCAACGCGGTTTGCACCATTCGATTTCTCGTCACAAAATACGTCGGATTAGCCTCTTACCAGCAGCATTGGAACAGTTTTTCCACTTTTGGATTTTTGCCTGGTCTTTTTGCTAATTGAAATCGGCTACATTAACTATGTACAATCGCGACTGGTCATTACTATATTCAACTTTTCATTATAAGTTATGTGCCCTTCGGTAGCCCAGACGACGTCAAATCTTTGGGCCAAGCCCATTTAACTCACCCAACAAATGTCTTACTTCTAAATCGAAGACAAACTCAATGTCTTTATCTACATGTAGAAAAACCACACCATTTGTATATAAAAAAAACAAAAGGTACTTGATACAATCCGCTGTAAAAAGTACAATTGAACACTGACCCACATCAATAAGGTGCCAAAGGATGCGCAATTGGGCCAGGCATCTCCAGCTGTTGAAAAATTGCAAATTTCCTTGGTTTCCATGGAGTAAGAGCCGTTGCTGGGCACGTGATCTTGACATCATTGATTATTCATTTGTGGCTACAGCCAAAAGTATTGGTTGGAGAGCAACGCGGTTTGCACCATTCGATTTCTCGTCACAAAATACGTCGGATTAGCCTCTTACCAGCAGCATTGGAACAGTTTTTCTACTTTTGGATTTTTGCCTGTTCTTTTTGCGAATTGAAATCGGCTACATTAACTATGTACAATCGCGACTGGTCATTACTATATTCAACTTTTCATTATAAGTTATGTGCCCTTCGGTAGCCCAGACGACGTCAAATCTTTGGGCCAAGCCCATTTAACTCACCCAACAAATGTCTTACTTCTAAGTCGAAGACAAACTCAATGTCTTTATCTACATGTAGAAAAACCACACCATTTGTATATAAAAATAACAAAAGGTACTTGATACAATCCGCTGTAAAAAGTACAATTGAACACTGACCCACATCAATAAGGTGCCAAAGGATGCGCAATTGGGCCAGGCATCTCCAGCTGTTGAAAAATTGCAAATTTCCTTGGTTTCCATGGAGTAAGAGCCGTTGCTGGGCACGTGATCTTGACATCATTGATTATTCATTTGTGGCTACAGCCAAAAGTATTGGTCGGAGAGCAACGCGGTTTGCACCATTCGATTTCTCGTCACAAAATACGTCGGATTAGCCTCTTACCAGCAGCATTGGAACAGTTTTTCTACTTTTGGATTTTTGCCTGTTCTTTTTGCGAATTGAAATCGGCTACATTAACTATGTACAATCGCGACTGGTCATTACTATATTCAACTTTTCATTATAAGTTATGTGCCCTTCGGTAGCCCAGACGACGTCAAATCTTTGGGCCAAGCCCATTTAACTCACCCAACAAATGTCTTACTTCTAAGTCGAAGACAAACTCAATGTCTTTATCTACATGTAGAAAAACCACACCATTTGTATATAAAAATAACAAAAGGTACTTGATACAATCCGCTGTAAAAAGTACAATTGAACACTGACCCACATCAATAAGGTGCCAAAGGATGCGCAATTGGGCCAGGCATCTCCAGCTGTTGAAAAATTGCAAATTTCCTTGGTTTCCATGGAGTAAGAGCCGTTGCTGGGCACGTGATCTTGACATCATTGATTATTCATTTGTGGCTACAGCCAAAAGTATTGGTCGGAGAGCAACGCGGTTTGCACCATTCGATTTCTCGTCACAAAATACGTCGGATTAGCCTCTTACCAGCAGCATTGGAACAGTTTTTCTACTTTTGGATTTTTGCCTGGTCTTTTTGCGAATTGAAATCGGCTACATTAACTATGTACAATCGCGACTGGTCATTACTATATTCAACTTTTCATTATAAGTTATGTGCCCTTCGGTAGCCCAGACGACGTCAAATCTTTGGGCCAAGCCCATTTAACTCACCCAGCAAATGTCTTACTTCTAAGTCGAAGACAAACTCAATGTCTTTATCTACATGTAGAAAAACCACACCATTTGTATATAAAAAAAACAAAAGGTACTTTATACAATCCGCTGTAAAAGGTACAATTGAACACTGACCCACATCAATAAGGTGCCAAAGGATGCGCAATTGGGCCAGGCATCTCCAGCTGTTGAAAAATTGCAAATTTCCTTGGTTTCCATGAAGTAAGAGCCGTTGCTGGGCACGTGATCTTGACATCATTGATTATTCATTTGTGGCTACAGCCAAAAGTATTGGTTGGAGAGCAACGCGGTTTGCACCATTCGATTTCTCGTCACAAAATACGTCGGATTAGCCTCTTACCAGCAGCATTGGAACAGTTTTTCCACTTTTGGATTTTTGCCTGGTCATTTTGCTAATTGAAATCGGCTACATTAACTATGTACAATCGCGACTGGTCATTACTATATTCAACATTTCATTATAAGTTATGTGCCCTTCGGTAGCCCAGACGACGTCAAATCTTTGGGCCAAGCCCATTTAACTCACCCAGCAAATGTCTTACTTCTAAGTCGAAGACAAACTCAATGTCTTTATCTACATGTAGAAAAACCACACCAATTGTATATAAAAAAAACAAAAGGTACTTGATACAACCCGCTGTAAAAAGTACAATTGAACACTGACCCACATCAATAAGGTGCCAAAGGATGCGCAATTGGGCCAGGCATCTCCAGCTGTTGAAAAATTGCAAATTTCCTTGGTTTCCATGGAGTAAGAGCCGTTGCTGGGCACGTGATCTTGACATCATTGATTATTCATTTGTGGCTACAGCCAAAAGTATTGGTCGGAGAGCAACGCGGTTTGCACCATTCGATTTCTCGTCACAAAATACGTCGGATTAGCCTCTTACCAGCAGCATTGAAACAGTTTTTCCACTTTTGGATTTTTGCCTGGTCCTTTTGCTAATTGAAATCGGCTACATTACCTATGTACAATTGCGACTGGTCATTACTATATTCAACATTTTATTATAAGTTATGTGCCCTTCGGTAGCCCAGACGACGTCAAATCTTTGGGCCAAGCCCATTTAACTCACCCAGCAAATGTCTTACTTCTAAGTCGAAGACAAACTCAATGTCTTTATCTACATGTAGAAAAACCACACCATTTGTATCTAAAAAAAACAAAAGGTACTTGATACAATCCGCTGTAAAATGTACAACTGAACACTGACCCACATCAATAAGGTGCCAAAGGATGCGCAATTGGGCCAGGCATCTCCAGCTGTTGAAAAATTGCAAATTTCCTTGGTTTCCATGAAGTAAGAGCCGTTGCTGGGCACGTGATCTTGACATCATTGATTATTCATTTGTGGCTACAGCCAAAAGTATTGGTCGGAGAGCAACGCGGTTTGCACCATTCGATTTCTCGTCACAAAATACGTCGGATTAGTCTCTTACCAGCAGCATTGGAACAGTTTTTCTACTTTTGGATTTTTGCCTGTTCTTTTTGCGAATTGAAATCGGCTACATTAACTATGTACAATCGCGACTGGTCATTACTATATTCAACTTTTCATTATAAGTTATGTGCCCTTCGGTAGCCCAGACGACGTCAAATCTTTGGGCCAAGCCCATTTAACTCACCCAACAAATGTCTTACTTATAAGTCGAAGACAAACTCAATGTCTTTATCTACATGTAGAAAAACCACACCATTTGTATATAAAAAAAACAAAAGGTACTTGATACAATCCGCTGTAAAAAGTACAATTGAACACTGACCCACATCAATAAGGTGCCAAAGGATGCGCAATTGGGCCAGGCATCTCCAGCTGTTGAAAAATTGCAAATTTCCTTGGTTTCCATGAAGTAAGAGCCGTTGCTGGGCACGTGATCTTGACATCATTGATTATTCATTTGTGGCTACAGCCAAAAGTATTGGTCGGAGAGCAACGCGGTTTGCACCATTCGATTTCTCGTCACAAAATACGTCGGATTAGCCTCTTACCAGCAGCATTGGAACAGTTTTTCCACTTTTGGATTTTTGCCTGGTCTTTTTGCTAATTGAAATCGGCTACATTAACTATGTACAATCGCGACTGGTCATTACTATATTCAACTTTTCATTATAAGTTATGTGCCCTTCGGTAGCCCAGACGACGTCAAATCTTTGGGCCAAGCCCATTTAACTCACCCAACAAATGTCTTACTTCTAAGTCGAAGACAAACTCAATGTCTTTATCTACATGTAGAAAAACCACACCATTTGTATATAAAAAAAACAAAAGGTACTTGATACAATCCGCTGTAAAAAGTACAATTGAACACTGACCCACATCAATAAGGTGCCAAAGGATGCGCAATTGGGCCAGGCATCTCCAGCTGTTGAAAAATTGCAAATTTCCTTGGTTTCCATGGAGTAAGAGCCGTTGCTGGGCACGTGATCTTGACATCATTGATTATTCATTTGTGGCTACAGCCAAAAGTATTGGTCGGAGAGCAACGCGGTTTGCACCATTCGATTTCTCGTCACAAAATACGTCGGATTAGCCTCTTACCAGCAGCATTGGAACAGTTTTTCTACTTTTGGATTTTTGCCTGTTCTTTTTGCAAATTGAAATCGGCTACATTAACTATGTACAATCGCGACTGGTCATTACTATATTCAACTTTTCATTATAAGTTATGTGCCCTTCGGTAGCCCAGACGACGTCAAATCTTTGGGCCAAGCCCATTTAACTCACCCAACAAATGTCTTACTTCTAAGTCGAAGACAAACTCAATGTCTTTATCTACATGTAGAAAAACCACACCATTTGTATATAAAAAAAACAAAAGGTACTTGATACAATCCGCTGTAAAAAGTACAATTGAACACTGACCCACATCAATAAGGTGCCAAAGGATGCGCAATTGGGCCAGGCATCTCCAGCTGTTGAAAAATTGCAAATTTCCTTGGTTTCCATGAAGTAAGAGCCGTTGCTGGGCACGTGATCTTGACATCATTGATTATTCATTTGTGGCTACAGCCAAAAGTATTGGTCGGAGAGCAACGCGGTTTGCACCATTCGATTTCTCGTCACAAAATACGTCGGATTAGCCTCTTACCAGCAGCATTGGAACAGTTTTTCCACTTTTGGATTTTTGCCTGGTCATTTTGCTAATTGAAATCGGCTACATTAACTATGTACAATCGCGACTGGTCATTACTATATTCAACATTTCATTATAAGTTATGTGCCCTTCGGTAGCCCAGACGACGTCAAATCTTTGGGCCAAGCCCATTTAACTCACCCAGCAAATGTCTTACTTCTAAGTCGAAGACAAACTCAATGTCTTTATCTACATGTAGAAAAACCACACCATTTGTATATAAAAAAAACACAAGGTACTTGATACAGTCCGCTGTAAAAAGTACAATTGAACACTGACCCACATCAATAAGGTGCCAAAGGATGCGCAATTGGGCCAGGCATCTCCAGCTGTTGAAAAATTGCAAATTTCCTTGGTTTCCATGGAGTAAGAGCCGTTGCTGGGCACGTGATCTTGACATCATTGATTATTCATTTGTGGCTACAGCCAAAAGTATTGGTCGGAGAGCAACGCGGTTTGCACCATTCGATTTCTCGTCACAAAATACGTCGGATTAGCCTCTTACCAGCAGCATTGGAACAGTTTTTCCACTTTTGGATTTTTGCCTGGTCTTTTTGCTAATTGAAATCGGCTACATTAACTATGTACAATCGCGACTGGTCATTACTATATTCAACTTTTCATTATAAGTTATGTGCCCTTCGGTAGCCCAGACGACGTCAAATCTTTGGGCCAAGCCCATTTAACTCACCCAGCAAATGTCTTACTTCTAAGTCGAAGACAAACTCAATGTCTTTATCTACATGTAGAAAAACCACACCATTTGTATATAAAAAAAACAAAAGGTACTTTATACAATCCGCTGTAAAAGGTACAATTGAACACTGACCCACATCAATAAGGTGCCAAAGGATGCGCAATTGGGCCAGGCATCTCCAGCTGTTGAAAAATTGCAAATTTCCTTGGTTTCCATGAAGTAAGAGCCGTTGCTGGGCACGTGATCTTGACATCATTGATTATTCATTTGTGGCTACAGCCAAAAGTATTGGTTGGAGAGCAACGCGGTTTGCACCATTCGATTTCTCGTCACAAAATACGTCGGATTAGCCTCTTACCAGCAGCATTGGAACAGTTTTTCCACTTTTGGATTTTTGCCTGGTCATTTTGCTAATTGAAATCGGCTACATTAACTATGTACAATCGCGACTGGTCATTACTATATTCAACATTTCATTATAAGTTATGTGCCCTTCGGTAGCCCAGACGACGTCAAATCTTTGGGCCAAGCCCATTTAACTCACCCAGCAAATGTCTTACTTCTAAGTCGAAGACAAACTCAATGTCTTTATCTACATGTAGAAAAACCACACCATTTGTATATAAAAAAAACAAAAGGTACTTGATACAACCCGCTGTAAAAAGTACAATTGAACACTGACCCACATCAATAAGGTGCCAAAGGATGCGCAATTGGGCCAGGCATCTCCAGCTGTTGAAAAATTGCAAATTTCCTTGGTTTCCATGGAGTAAGAGCCGTTGCTGGGCACGTGATCTTGACATCATCGATTATTCATTTGTGGCTACAGCCAAAAGTATTGGTCGGAGAGCAACGCGGTTTGCACCATTCGATTTCTCGTCACAAAATACGTCGGATTAGCCTCTTACCAGCAGCATTGAAACAGTTTTTCCACTTTTGGATTTTTGCCTGGTCTTTTTGCTAATTGAAATCGGCTACATTAACTATGTACAATCGCGACTGGTCATTACTATATTCAACTTTTCATTATAAGTTATGTGCCCTTCGGTAGCCCAGACGACGTCAAATCTTTGGGCCAAGCCCATTTAACTCACCCAACAAATGTCTTACTTCTAAGTCGAAGACAAACTCAATGTCTTTATCTACATGTAGAAAAACCACACCATTTGTATATAAAAAAAACAAAAGGTACTTGATACAATCCGCTGTAAAAAGTACAATTGAACACTGACCCACATCAATAAGGTGCCAAAGGATGCGCAATTGGGCCAGGCATCTCCAGCTGTTGAAAAATTGCAAATTTCCTTGGTTTCCATGGAGTAAGAGCCGTTGCTGGGCACGTGATCTTGACATCATTGATTATTCATTTGTGGCTACAGCCAAAAGTATTGGTTGGAGAGCAACGCGGTTTGCACCATTCGATTTCTCGTCACAAAATACGTCGGATTAGCCTCTTACCAGCAGCATTGGAACAGTTTTTCCACTTTTGGATTTTTGCCTGTTCTTTTTGCGAATTGAAATCGGCTACATTAACTATGTACAATCGCGACTGGTCATTACTATATTCAACTTTTCATTATAAGTTATGTGCCCTTCGGTAGCCCAGACGACGTCAAATCTTTGGGCCAAGCCCATTTAACTCACCCAACAAATGTCTTACTTCTAAGTCGAAGACAAACTCAATGTCTTTATCTACATGTAGAAAAACCACACCATTTGTATATAAAAATAACAAAAGGTACTTGATACAATCCGCTGTAAAAAGTACAATTGAACACTGACCCACATCAATAAGGTGCCAAAGGATGCGCAATTGGGCCAGGCATCTCCAGTTGTTGAAAAATTGCAAATTTCCTTGGTTTCCATGGAGTAAGAGCCGTTGCTGGGCACGTGATCTTGACATCATTGATTATTCATTTGTGGCTACAGCCAAAAGTATTGGTCGGAGAGCAACGCGGTTTGCACCATTCGATTTCTCGTCACAAAATACGTCGGATTAGCCTCTTACCAGCAGCATTGGAACAGTTTTTCTACTTTTGGATTTTTGCCTGGTCTTTTTGCGAATTGAAATCGGCTACATTAACTATGTACAATCGCGACTGGTCATTACTATATTCAACTTTTCATTATAAGTTATGTGCCCTTCGGTAGCCCAGACGACGTCAAATCTTTGGGCCAAGCCCATTTAACTCACCCAGCAAATGTCTTACTTCTAAGTCGAAGACAATCTCAATGTCTTTATCTACATGTAGAAAAACCACACCATTTGTATATAAAAAAAACAAAAGGTACTTTATACAATCCGCTGTAAAAGGTACAATTGAACACTGACCCACATCAATAAGGTGCCAAAGGATGCGCAATTGGGCCAGGCATCTCCAGCTGTTGAAAAATTGCAAATTTCCTTGGTTTCCATGAAGTAAGAGCCGTTGCTGGGCACGTGATCTTGACATCATTGATTATTCATTTGTGGCTACAGCCAAAAGTATTGGTTGGAGAGCAACGCGGTTTGCACCATTCGATTTCTCGTCACAAAATACGTCGGATTAGCCTCTTACCAGCAGCATTGGAACAGTTTTTCCACTTTTGGATTTTTGCCTGGTCATTTTGCTAATTGAAATCGGCTACATTAACTATGTACAATCGCGACTGGTCATTACTATATTCAACATTTCATTATAAGTTATGTGCCCTTCGGTAGCCCAGACGACGTCAAATCTTTGGGCCAAGCCCATTTAACTCACCCAGCAAATGTCTTACTTCTAAGTCGAAGACAAACTCAATGTCTTTATCTACATGTAGAAAAACCACACCATTTGTATCTAAAAAAAACAAAAGGTACTTGATACAATCCGCTGTAAAATGTACAATTGAACACTGACCCACATCAATAAGGTGCCAAAGGATGCGCAATTGGGCCAGGCATCTCCAGCTGTTGAAAAATTGCAAATTTCCTTGGTTTCCATGGAGTAAGAGCCGTTGCTGGGCACGTGATCTTGACATCATTGATTATTCATTTGTGGCTACAGCCAAAAGTATTGGTCGGAGAGCAACGCGGTTTGCACCATTCGATTTCTCGTCACAAAATACGTCGGATTAGTCTCTTACCAGCAGCATTGGAACAGTTTTTCTACTTTTGGATTTTTGCCTGTTCTTTTTGCGAATTGAAATCGGCTACATTAACTATGTACAATCGCGACTGGTCATTACTATATTCAACTTTTCATTATAAGTTATGTGCCCTTCGGTAGCCCAGACGACGTCAAATCTTTGGGCCAAGCCCATTTAACTCACCCAACAAATGTCTTACTTCTAAGTCGAAGACAAACTCAATGTCTTTATCTACATGTAGAAAAACCACACCATTTGTATATAAAAAAAACAAAAGGTACTTGATACAATCCGCTGTAAAAAGTACAATTGAACACTGACCCACATCAATAAGGTGCCAAAGGATGCGCAATTGGGCCAGGCATCTCCAGCTGTTGAAAAATTGCAAATTTCCTTGGTTTCCATGAAGTAAGAGCCGTTGCTGGGCACGTGATCTTGACATCATTGATTATTCATTTGTGGCTACAGCCAAAAGTATTGGTCGGAGAGCAACGCGGTTTGCACCATTCGATTTCTCGTCACAAAATACGTCGGATTAGCCTCTTACCAGCAGCATTGGAACAGTTTTTCCACTTTTGGATTTTTGCCTGGTCTTTTTGCTAATTGAAATCGGCTACATTAACTATGTACAATCGCGACTGGTCATTACTATATTCAACTTTTCATTATAAGTTATGTGCCCTTCGGTAGCCCAGACGACGTCAAATCTTTGGGCCAAGCCCATTTAACTCACCCAACAAATGTCTTACTTCTAAGTCGAAGACAAACTCAATGTCTTTATCTACATGTAGAAAAACCACACCATTTGTATATAAAAAAAACAAAAGGTACTTGATACAATCCGCTGTAAAAAGTACAATTGAACACTGACCCACATCAATAAGGTGCCAAAGGATGCGCAATTGGGCCAGGCATCTCCAGCTGTTGAAAAATTGCAAATTTCCTTGGTTTCCATGGAGTAAGAGCCGTTGCTGGGCACGTGATCTTGACATCATTGATTATTCATTTGTGGCTACAGCCAAAAGTATTGGTCGGAGAGCAACGCGGTTTGCACCATTCGATTTCTCGTCACAAAATACGTCGGATTAGCCTCTTACCAGCAGCATTGGAACAGTTTTTCTACTTTTGGATTTTTGCCTGTTCTTTTTGCAAATTGAAATCGGCTACATTAACTATGTACAATCGCGACTGGTCATTACTATATTCAACTTTTCATTATAAGTTATGTGCCCTTCGGTAGCCCAGACGACGTCAAATCTTTGGGCCAAGCCCATTTAACTCACCCAACAAATGTCTTACTTCTAAGTCGAAGACAAACTCAATGTCTTTATCTACATGTAGAAAAACCACACCATTTGTATATAAAAAAAACAAAAGGTACTTGATACAATCCGCTGTAAAAAGTACAATTGAACACTGACCCACATCAATAAGGTGCCAAAGGATGCGCAATTGGGCCAGGCATCTCCAGCTGTTGAAAAATTGCAAATTTCCTTGGTTTCCATGAAGTAAGAGCCGTTGCTGGGCACGTGATCTTGACATCATTGATTATTCATTTGTGGCTACAGCCAAAAGTATTGGTCGGAGAGCAACGCGGTTTGCACCATTCGATTTCTCGTCACAAAATACGTCGGATTAGCCTCTTACCAGCAGCATTGGAACAGTTTTTCCACTTTTGGATTTTTGCCTGGTCTTTTTGCTAATTGAAATCGGCTACATTAACTATGTACAATCGCGACTGGTCATTACTATATTCAACTTTTCATTATAAGTTATGTGCCCTTCGGTAGCCCAGACGACGTCAAATCTTTGGGCCAAGCCCATTTAACTCACCCAACAAATGTCTTACTTCTAAATCGAAGACAAACTCAATGTCTTTATCTACATGTAGAAAAACCACACCATTTGTATATAAAAAAAACAAAAGGTACTTGATACAATCCGCTGTAAAAAGTACAATTGAACACTGACCCACATCAATAAGGTGCCAAAGGATGCGCAATTGGGCCAGGCATCTCCAGCTGTTGAAAAATTGCAAATTTCCTTGGTTTCCATGGAGTAAGAGCCGTTGCTGGGCACGTGATCTTGACATCATTGATTATTCATTTGTGGCTACAGCCAAAAGTATTGGTTGGAGAGCAACGCGGTTTGCACCATTCGATTTCTCGTCACAAAATACGTCGGATTAGCCTCTTACCAGCAGCATTGGAACAGTTTTTCTACTTTTGGATTTTTGCCTGTTCTTTTTGCTAATTGAAATCGGCTACATTAACTATGTACAATCGCGACTGGTCATTACTATATTCAACTTTTCATTATAAGTTATGTGCCCTTCGGTAGCCCAGACGACGTCAAATCTTTGGGCCAAGCCCATTTAACTCACCCAACAAATGTCTTACTTCTAAGTCGAAGACAAACTCAATGTCTTTATCTACATGTAGAAAAACCACACCATTTGTATATAAAAATAACAAAAGGTACTTGATACAATCCGCTGTAAAAAGTACAATTGAACACTGACCCACATCAATAAGGTGCCAAAGGATGCGCAATTGGGCCAGGCATCTCCAGCTGTTGAAAAATTGCAAATTTCCTTGGTTTCCATGGAGTAAGAGCCGTTGCTGGGCACGTGATCTTGACATCATTGATTATTCATTTGTGGCTACAGCCAAAAGTATTGGTCGGAGAGCAACGCGGTTTGCACCATTCGATTTCTCGTCACAAAATACGTCGGATTAGCCTCTTACCAGCAGCATTGGAACAGTTTTTCTACTTTTGGATTTTTGCCTGGTCTTTTTGCGAATTGAAATCGGCTACATTAACTATGTACAATCGCGACTGGTCATTACTATATTCAACTTTTCATTATAAGTTATGTGCCCTTCGGTAGCCCAGACGACGTCAAATCTTTGGGCCAAGCCCATTTAACTCACCCAGCAAATGTCTTACTTCTAAGTCGAAGACAAACTCAATGTCTTTATCTACATGTAGAAAAACCACACCATTTGTATATAAAAAAAACAAAAGGTACTTTATACAATCCGCTGTAAAAGGTACAATTGAACACTGACCCACATCAATAAGGTGCCAAAGGATGCGCAATTGGGCCAGGCATCTCCAGCTGTTGAAAAATTGCAAATTTCCTTGGTTTCCATGAAGTAAGAGCCGTTGCTGGGCACGTGATCTTGACATCATTGATTATTCATTTGTGGCTACAGCCAAAAGTATTGGTTGGAGAGCAACGCGGTTTGCACCATTCGATTTCTCGTCACAAAATACGTCGGATTAGCCTCTTACCAGCAGCATTGGAACAGTTTTTCCACTTTTGGATTTTTGCCTGGTCATTTTGCTAATTGAAATCGGCTACATTAACTATGTACAATCGCGACTGGTCATTACTATATTCAACATTTCATTATAAGTTATGTGCCCTTCGGTAGCCCAGACGACGTCAAATCTTTGGGCCAAGCCCATTTAACTCACCCAGCAAATGTCTTACTTCTAAGTCGAAGACAAACTCAATGTCTTTATCTACATGTAGAAAAACCACACCATTTGTATATAAAAAAAACAAAAGGTACTTGATACAACCCGCTGTAAAAAGTACAATTGAACACTGACCCACATCAATAAGGTGCCAAAGGATGCGCAATTGGGCCAGGCATCTCCAGCTGTTGAAAAATTGCAAATTTCCTTGGTTTCCATGGAGTAAGAGCCGTTGCTGGGCACGTGATCTTGACATCATTGATTATTCATTTGTGGCTACAGCCAAAAGTATTGGTCGGAGAGCAACGCGGTTTGCACCATTCGATTTCTCGTCACAAAATACGTCGGATTAGCCTCTTACCAGCAGCATTGAAACAGTTTTTCCACTTTTGGATTTTTGCCTGGTCCTTTTGCTAATTGAAATCGGCTACATTACCTATGTACAATTGCGACTGGTCATTACTATATTCAACATTTTATTATAAGTTATGTGCCCTTCGGTAGCCCAGACGACGTCAAATCTTTGGGCCAAGCCCATTTAACTCACCCAACAAATGTCTTACTTCTAAGTCGAAGACAAACTCAATGTCTTTATCTACATGTAGAAAAACCACACCATTTGTATCTAAAAAAAACAAAAGGTACTTGATACAATCCGCTGTAAAATGTACAATTGAACACTGACCCACATCAATAAGGTGCCAAAGGATGCGCAATTGGGCCAGGCATCTCCAGCTGTTGAAAAATTGCAAATTTCCTTGGTTTCCATGGAGTAAGAGCCGTTGCTGGGCACGTGATCTTGACATCATTGATTATTCATTTGTGGCTACAGCCAAAAGTATTGGTCGGAGAGCAACGCGGTTTGCACCATTCGATTTCTCGTCACAAAATACGTCGGATTAGTCTCTTACCAGCAGCATTGGAACAGTTTTTCTACTTTTGGATTTTTGCCTGTTCTTTTTGCGAATTGAAATCGGCTACATTAACTATGTACAATCGCGACTGGTCATTACTATATTCAACTTTTCATTATAAGTTATGTGCCCTTCGGTAGCCCAGACGACGTCAAATCTTTGGGCCAAGCCCATTTAACTCACCCAACAAATGTCTTACTTCTAAGTCGAAGACAAACTCAATGTCTTTATCTACATGTAGAAAAACCACACCATTTGTATATAAAAAAAACAAAAGGTACTTGATACAATCCGCTGTAAAAAGTACAATTGAACACTGACCCACATCAATAAGGTGCCAAAGGATGCGCAATTGGGCCAGGCATCTCCAGCTGTTGAAAAATTGCAAATTTCCTTGGTTTCCATGAAGTAAGAGCCGTTGCTGGGCACGTGATCTTGACATCATTGATTATTCATTTGTGGCTACAGCCAAAAGTATTGGTCGGAGAGCAACGCGGTTTGCACCATTCGATTTCTCGTCACAAAATACGTCGGATTAGCCTCTTACCAGCAGCATTGGAACAGTTTTTCCACTTTTGGATTTTTGCCTGGTCTTTTTGCTAATTGAAATCGGCTACATTAACTATGTACAATCGCGACTGGTCATTACTATATTCAACTTTTCATTATAAGTTATGTGCCCTTCGGTAGCCCAGACGACGTCAAATCTTTGGGCCAAGCCCATTTAACTCACCCAACAAATGTCTTACTTCTAAGTCGAAGACAAACTCAATGTCTTTATCTACATGTAGAAAAACCACACCATTTGTATATAAAAAAAAACAAAAGGTACTTGATACAATCCGCTGTAAAAAGTACAATTGAACACTGACCCACATCAATAAGGTGCCAAAGGATGCGCAATTGGGCCAGGCATCTCCAGCTGTTGAAAAATTGCAAATTTCCTTGGTTTCCATGGAGTAAGAGCCGTTGCTGGGCACGTGATCTTGACATCATTGATTATTCATTTGTGGCTACAGCCAAAAGTATTGGTCGGAGAGCAACGCGGTTTGCACCATTCGATTTCTCGTCACAAAATACGTCGGATTAGCCTCTTACCAGCAGCATTGGAACAGTTTTTCTACTTTTGGATTTTTGCCTGTTCTTTTTGCAAATTGAAATCGGCTACATTAACTATGTACAATCGCGACTGGTCATTACTATATTCAACTTTTCATTATAAGTTATGTGCCCTTCGGTAGCCCAGACGACGTCAAATCTTTGGGCCAAGCCCATTTAACTCACCCAACAAATGTCTTACTTCTAAGTCGAAGACAAACTCAATGTCTTTATCTACATGTAGAAAAACCACACCATTTGTATATAAAAAAAACAAAAGGTACTTGATACAATCCGCTGTAAAAAGTACAATTGAACACTGACCCACATCAATAAGGTGCCAAAGGATGCGCAATTGGGCCAGGCATCTCCAGCTGTTGAAAAATTGCAAATTTCCTTGGTTTCCATGAAGTAAGAGCCGTTGCTGGGCACGTGATCTTGACATCATTGATTATTCATTTGTGGCTACAGCCAAAAGTATTGGTCGGAGAGCAACGCGGTTTGCACCATTCGATTTCTCGTCACAAAATACGTCGGATTAGCCTCTTACCAGCAGCATTGGAACAGTTTTTCCACTTTTGGATTTTTGCCTGGTCATTTTGCTAATTGAAATCGGCTACATTAACTATGTACAATCGCGACTGGTCATTACTATATTCAACATTTCATTATAAGTTATGTGCCCTTCGGTAGCCCAGACGACGTCAAATCTTTGGGCCAAGCCCATTTAACTCACCCAGCAAATGTCTTACTTCTAAGTCGAAGACAAACTCAATGTCTTTATCTACATGTAGAAAAACCACACCATTTGTATATAAAAAAAACACAAGGTACTTGATACAGTCCGCTGTAAAAAGTACAATTGAACACTGACCCACATCAATAAGGTGCCAAAGGATGCGCAATTGGGCCAGGCATCTCCAGCTGTTGAAAAATTGCAAATTTCCTTGGTTTCCATGGAGTAAGAGCCGTTGCTGGGCACGTGATCTTGACATCATTGATTATTCATTTGTGGCTACAGCCAAAAGTATTGGTCGGAGAGCAACGCGGTTTGCACCATTCGATTTCTCGTCACAAAATACGTCGGATTAGCCTCTTACCAGCAGCATTGGAACAGTTTTTCCACTTTTGGATTTTTGCCTGGTCTTTTTGCTAATTGAAATCGGCTACATTAACTATGTACAATCGCGACTGGTCATTACTATATTCAACTTTTCATTATAAGTTATGTGCCCTTCGGTAGCCCAGACGACGTCAAATCTTTGGGCCAAGCCCATTTAACTCACCCAGCAAATGTCTTACTTCTAAGTCGAAGACAAACTCAATGTCTTTATCTACATGTAGAAAAACCACACCATTTGTATATAAAAAAAACAAAAGGTACTTTATACAATCCGCTGTAAAAGGTACAATTGAACACTGACCCACATCAATAAGGTGCCAAAGGATGCGCAATTGGGCCAGGCATCTCCAGCTGTTGAAAAATTGCAAATTTCCTTGGTTTCCATGAAGTAAGAGCCGTTGCTGGGCACGTGATCTTGACATCATTGATTATTCATTTGTGGCTACAGCCAAAAGTATTGGTTGGAGAGCAACGCGGTTTGCACCATTCGATTTCTCGTCACAAAATACGTCGGATTAGCCTCTTACCAGCAGCATTGGAACAGTTTTTCCACTTTTGGATTTTTGCCTGGTCTTTTTGCTAATTGAAATCGGCTACATTAACTATGTACAATCGCGACTGGTCATTACTATATTCAACATTTCATTATAAGTTATGTGCCCTTCGGTAGCCCAGACGACGTCAAATCTTTGGGCCAAGCCCATTTAACTCACCCAGCAAATGTCTTACTTCTAAGTCGAAGACAAACTCAATGTCTTTATCTACATGTAGAAAAACCACACCATTTGTATATAAAAAAAACAAAAGGTACTTGATACAACCCGCTGTAAAAAGTACAATTGAACACTGACCCACATCAATAAGGTGCCAAAGGATGCGCAATTGGGCCAGGCATCTCCAGCTGTTGAAAAATTGCAAATTTCCTTGGTTTCCATGGAGTAAGAGCCGTTGCTGGGCACGTGATCTTGACATCATCGATTATTCATTTGTGGCTACAGCCAAAAGTATTGGTCGGAGAGCAACGCGGTTTGCACCATTCGATTTCTCGTCACAAAATACGTCGGATTAGCCTCTTACCAGCAGCATTGAAACAGTTTTTCCACTTTTGGATTTTTGCCTGGTCCTTTTGCTAATTGAAATCGGCTACATTACCTATGTACAATTGCGACTGGTCATTACTATATTCAACATTTTATTATAAGTTATGTGCCCTTCGGTAGCCCAGACGACGTCAAATCTTTGGGCCAAGCCCATTTAACTCACCCAGCAAATGTCTTACTTCTAAGTCGAAGACAAACTCAATGTCTTTATCTACATGTAGAAAAACCACACCATTTGTATCTAAAAAAAACAAAAGGTACTTGATACAATCCGCTGTAAAATGTACAATTGAACACTGACCCACATCAATAAGGTGCCAAAGGATGCGCAATTGGGCCAGGCATCTCCAGCTGTTGAAAAATTGCAAATTTCCTTGGTTTCCATGGAGTAAGAGCCGTTGCTGGGCACGTGATCTTGACATCATTGATTATTCATTTGTGGCTACAGCCAAAAGTATTGGTCGGAGAGCAACGCGGTTTGCACCATTCGATTTCTCGTCACAAAATACGTCGGATTAGTCTCTTACCAGCAGCATTGGAACAGTTTTTCTACTTTTGGATTTTTGCCTGTTCTTTTTGCGAATTGAAATCGGCTACATTAACTATGTACAATCGCGACTGGTCATTACTATATTCAACTTTTCATTATAAGTTATGTGCCCTTCGGTAGCCCAGACGACGTCAAATCTTTGGGCCAAGCCCATTTAACTCACCCAACAAATGTCTTACTTCTAAGTCGAAGACAAACTCAATGTCTTTATCTACATGTAGAAAAACCACACCATTTGTATATAAAAAAAACAAAAGGTACTTGATACAATCCGCTGTAAAAAGTACAATTGAACACTGACCCACATCAATAAGGTGCCAAAGGATGCGCAATTGGGCCAGGCATCTCCAGCTGTTGAAAAATTGCAAATTTCCTTGGTTTCCATGGAGTAAGAGCCGTTGCTGGGCACGTGATCTTGACATCATTGATTATTCATTTGTGGCTACAGCCAAAAGTATTGGTCGGAGAGCAACGCGGTTTGCACCATTCGATTTCTCGTCACAAAATACGTCGGATTAGTCTCTTACCAGCAGCATTGGAACAGTTTTTCTACTTTTGGATTTTTGCCTGTTCTTTTTGCGAATTGAAATCGGCTACATTAACTATGTACAATCGCGACTGGTCATTACTATATTCAACTTTTCATTATAAGTTATGTGCCCTTCGGTAGCCCAGACGACGTCAAATCTTTGGGCCAAGCCCATTTAACTCACCCAACAAATGTCTTACTTCTAAGTCGAAGACAAACTCAATGTCTTTATCTACATGTAGAAAAACCACACCATTTGTATATAAAAAAAACAAAAGGTACTTGATACAATCCGCTGTAAAAAGTACAATTGAACACTGACCCACATCAATAAGGTGCCAAAGGATGCGCAATTGGGCCAGGCATCTCCAGCTGTTGAAAAATTGCAAATTTCCTTGGTTTCCATGAAGTAAGAGCCGTTGCTGGGCACGTGATCTTGACATCATTGATTATTCATTTGTGGCTACAGCCAAAAGTATTGGTCGGAGAGCAACGCGGTTTGCACCATTCGATTTCTCGTCACAAAATACGTCGGATTAGCCTCTTACCAGCAGCATTGGAACAGTTTTTCCACTTTTGGATTTTTGCCTGGTCTTTTTGCTAATTGAAATCGGCTACATTAACTATGTACAATCGCGACTGGTCATTACTATATTCAACTTTTCATTATAAGTTATGTGCCCTTCGGTAGCCCAGACGACGTCAAATCTTTGGGCCAAGCCCATTTAACTCACCCAACAAATGTCTTACTTCTAAGTCGAAGACAAACTCAATGTCTTTATCTACATGTAGAAAAACCACACCATTTGTATATAAAAAAAACAAAAGGTACTTGATACAATCCGCTGTAAAAAGTACAATTGAACACTGACCCACATCAATAAGGTGCCAAAGGATGCGCAATTGGGCCAGGCATCTCCAGCTGTTGAAAAATTGCAAATTTCCTTGGTTTCCATGGAGTAAGAGCCGTTGCTGGGCACGTGATCTTGACATCATTGATTATTCATTTGTGGCTACAGCCAAAAGTATTGGTCGGAGAGCAACGCGGTTTGCACCATTCGATTTCTCGTCACAAAATACGTCGGATTAGCCTCTTACCAGCAGCATTGGAACAGTTTTTCTACTTTTGGATTTTTGCCTGTTCTTTTTGCAAATTGAAATCGGCTACATTAACTATGTACAATCGCGACTGGTCATTACTATATTCAACTTTTCATTATAAGTTATGTGCCCTTCGGTAGCCCAGACGACGTCAAATCTTTGGGCCAAGCCCATTTAACTCACCCAACAAATGTCTTACTTCTAAGTCGAAGACAAACTCAATGTCTTTATCTACATGTAGAAAAACCACACCATTTGTATATAAAAAAAACAAAAGGTACTTGATACAATCCGCTGTAAAAAGTACAATTGAACACTGACCCACATCAATAAGGTGCCAAAGGATGCGCAATTGGGCCAGGCATCTCCAGCTGTTGAAAAATTGCAAATTTCCTTGGTTTCCATGGAGTAAGAGCCGTTGCTGGGCACGTGATCTTGACATCATTGATTATTCATTTGTGGCTACAGCCAAAAGTATTGGTCGGAGAGCAACGCGGTTTGCACCATTCGATTTCTCGTCACAAAATACGTCGGATTAGCCTCTTACCAGCAGCATTGGAACAGTTTTTCCACTTTTGGATTTTTGCCTGGTCTTTTTGCTAATTGAAATCGGCTACATTAACTATGTACAATCGCGACTGGTCATTACTATATTCAACTTTTCATTATAAGTTATGTGCCCTTCGGTAGCCCAGACGACGTCAAATCTTTGGGCCAAGCCCATTTAACTCACCCAGCAAATGTCTTACTTCTAAGTCGAAGACAAACTCAATGTCTTTATCTACATGTAGAAAAACCACACCATTTGTATATAAAAAAAACAAAAGGTACTTTATACAATCCGCTGTAAAAGGTACAATTGAACACTGACCCACATCAATAAGGTGCCAAAGGATGCGCAATTGGGCCAGGCATCTCCAGCTGTTGAAAAATTGCAAATTTCCTTGGTTTCCATGAAGTAAGAGCCGTTGCTGGGCACGTGATCTTGACATCATTGATTATTCATTTGTGGCTACAGCCAAAAGTATTGGTTGGAGAGCAACGCGGTTTGCACCATTCGATTTCTCGTCACAAAATACGTCGGATTAGCCTCTTACCAGCAGCATTGGAACAGTTTTTCCACTTTTGGATTTTTGCCTGGTCCTTTTGCTAATTAAAATCGGCTACATTACCTATGTACAATTGCGACTGGTCATTACTATATTCAACATTTTATTATAAGTTATGTGCCCTTCGGTAGCCCAGACGACGTCAAATCTTTGGGCCAAGCCCATTTAACTCACCCAGCAAATGTCTTACTTCTAAGTCGAAGACAAACTCAATGTCTTTATCTACATGTAGAAAAACCACACCATTTGTATCTAAAAAAAACAAAAGGTACTTGATACAATCCGCTGTAAAATGTACAATTGAACACTGACCCACATCAATAAGGTGCCAAAGGATGCGCAATTGGGCCAGGCATCTCCAGCTGTTGAAAAATTGCAAATTTCCTTGGTTTCCATGGAGTAAGAGCCGTTGCTGGGCACGTGATCTTGACATCATTGATTATTCATTTGTGGCTACAGCCAAAAGTATTGGTCGGAGAGCAACGCGGTTTGCACCATTCGATTTCTCGTCACAAAATACGTCGGATTAGTCTCTTACCAGCAGCATTGGAACAGTTTTTCTACTTTTGGATTTTTGCCTGTTCTTTTTGCGAATTGAAATCGGCTACATTAACTATGTACAATCGCGACTGGTCATTACTATATTCAACTTTTCATTATAAGTTATGTGCCCTTCGGTAGCCCAGACGACGTCAAATCTTTGGGCCAAGCCCATTTAACTCACCCAACAAATGTCTTACTTCTAAGTCGAAGACAAACTCAATGTCTTTATCTACATGTAGAAAAACCACACCATTTGTATATAAAAAAAACAAAAGGTACTTGATACAATCCGCTGTAAAAAGTACAATTGAACACTGACCCACATCAATAAGGTGCCAAAGGATGCGCAATTGGGCCAGGCATCTCCAGCTGTTGAAAAATTGCAAATTTCCTTGGTTTCCATGAAGTAAGAGCCGTTGCTGGGCACGTGATCTTGACATCATTGATTATTCATTTGTGGCTACAGCCAAAAGTATTGGTCGGAGAGCAACGCGGTTTGCACCATTCGATTTCTCGTCACAAAATACGTCGGATTAGCCTCTTACCAGCAGCATTGGAACAGTTTTTCCACTTTTGGATTTTTGCCTGGTCTTTTTGCTAATTGAAATCGGCTACATTAACTATGTACAATCGCGACTGGTCATTACTATATTCAACTTTTCATTATAAGTTATGTGCCCTTCGGTAGCCCAGACGACGTCAAATCTTTGGGCCAAGCCCATTTAACTCACCCAACAAATGTCTTACTTCTAAGTCGAAGACAAACTCAATGTCTTTATCTACATGTAGAAAAACCACACCATTTGTATATAAAAAAAACAAAAGGTACTTGATACAATCCGCTGTAAAAAGTACAATTGAACACTGACCCACATCAATAAGGTGCCAAAGGATGCGCAATTGGGCCAGGCATCTCCAGCTGTTGAAAAATTGCAAATTTCCTTGGTTTCCATGGAGTAAGAGCCGTTGCTGGGCACGTGATCTTGACATCATTGATTATTCATTTGTGGCTACAGCCAAAAGTATTGGTCGGAGAGCAACGCGGTTTGCACCATTCGATTTCTCGTCACAAAATACGTCGGATTAGCCTCTTACCAGCAGCATTGGAACAGTTTTTCTACTTTTGGATTTTTGCCTGTTCTTTTTGCAAATTGAAATCGGCTACATTAACTATGTACAATCGCGACTGGTCATTACTATATTCAACTTTTCATTATAAGTTATGTGCCCTTCGGTAGCCCAGACGACGTCAAATCTTTGGGCCAAGCCCATTTAACTCACCCAACAAATGTCTTACTTCTAAGTCGAAGACAAACTCAATGTCTTTATCTACATGTAGAAAATCCACACCATTTGTATATAAAAAAAACAAAAGGTACTTGATACAATCCGCTGTAAAAAGTACAATTGAACACTGACCCACATCAATAAGGTGCCAAAGGATGCGCAATTGGGCCAGGCATCTCCAGCTGTTGAAAAATTGCAAATTTCCTTGGTTTCCATGAAGTAAGAGCCGTTGCTGGGCACGTGATCTTGACATCATTGATTATTCATTTGTGGCTACAGCCAAAAGTATTGGTCGGAGAGCAACGCGGTTTGCACCATTCGATTTCTCGTCACAAAATACGTCGGATTAGCCTCTTACCAGCAGCATTGGAACAGTTTTTCCACTTTTGGATTTTTGCCTGGTCATTTTGCTAATTGAAATCGGCTACATTAACTATGTACAATCGCGACTGGTCATTACTATATTCAACATTTCATTATAAGTTATGTGCCCTTCGGTAGCCCAGACGACGTCAAATCTTTGGGCCAAGCCCATTTAACTCACCCAGCAAATGTCTTACTTCTAAGTCGAAGACAAACTCAATGTCTTTATCTACATGTAGAAAAACCACACCATTTGTATATAAAAAAAACACAAGGTACTTGATACAGTCCGCTGTAAAAAGTACAATTGAACACTGACCCACATCAATAAGGTGCCAAAGGATGCGCAATTGGGCCAGGCATCTCCAGCTGTTGAAAAATTGCAAATTTCCTTGGTTTCCATGGAGTAAGAGCCGTTGCTGGGCACGTGATCTTGACATCATTGATTATTCATTTGTGGCTACAGCCAAAAGTATTGGTCGGAGAGCAACGCGGTTTGCACCATTCGATTTCTCGTCACAAAATACGTCGGATTAGCCTCTTACCAGCAGCATTGGAACAGTTTTTCCACTTTTGGATTTTTGCCTGGTCTTTTTGCTAATTGAAATCGGCTACATTAACTATGTACAATCGCGACTGGTCATTACTATATTCAACTTTTCATTATAAGTTATGTGCCCTTCGGTAGCCCAGACGACGTCAAATCTTTGGGCCAAGCCCATTTAACTCACCCAACAAATGTCTTACTTCTAAGTCGAAGACAAACTCAATGTCTTTATCTACATGTAGCAAAACCACACCATTTGTATATAAAAAAAACAAAAGGTACTTGATACAATCCGCTGTAAAAAGTACAATTGAACACTGACCCACATCAATAAGGTGCCAAAGGATGCGCAATTGGGCCAGGCATCTCCAGCTGTTGAAAAATTGCAAATTTCCTTGGTTTCCATGGAGTAAGAGCCGTTGCTGGGCACGTGATCTTGACATCATTGATTATTCATTTGTGGCTACAGCCAAAAGTATTGGTCGGAGAGCAACGCGGTTTGCACCATTCGATTTCTCGTCACAAAATACGTCGGATTAGCCTCTTACCAGCAGCATTGGAACAGTTTTTCCACTTTTGGATTTTTGCCTGGTCATTTTGTTAATTGAAATCGGCTACATTAACTATGTACAATCGCGACTGGTCATTACTATATTCAACATTTCATTATAAGTTATGTGCCCTTCGGTAGCCCAGACGACGTCAAATCTTTGGGCCAAGCCCATTTAACTCACCCAACAAATGTCTTACTTCTAAGTCGAAGACAAACTCAATGTCTTTATCTACATGTAGAAAAACCACACCATTTGTATCTAAAAAAAACACAAGGTACTTGATACAACCCGCTGTAAAAAGTACAATTGAACACTGACCCACATCAATAAGGTGCCAAAGGATGCGCAATTGGGCCAGGCATCTCCAGCTGTTGAAAAATTGCAAATTTCCTTGGTTTCCATGGAGTAAGAGCCGTTGCTGGGCACGTGATCTTGACATCATTGATTATTCATTTGTGGCTACAGCCAAAAGTATTGGTCGGAGAGCAACGCGGTTTGCACCATTCGATTTCTCGTCACAAAATACGTCGGATTAGCCTCTTACCAGCAGCATTGGAACAGTTTTTCCACTTTTGGATTTTTGCCTGGTCTTTTTGCTAATTGAAATCGGCTACATTAACTATGTACAATCGCGACTGGTCATTACTATATTCAACTTTTCATTATAAGTTATGTGCCCTTCGGTAGCCCAGACGACGTCAAATCTTTGGGCCAAGCCCATTTAACTCACCCAACAAATGTCTTACTTCAAAATCGAAGACAAACTCAATGTCTTTATCTACATGTAGAAAAACCACACCATTTGTATATAAAAAAAACAAAAGGTACTTGATACAATCCGCTGTAAAAAGTACAATTGAACACTGACCCACATCAATAAGGTGCCAAAGGATGCGCAATTGGGCCAGGCATCTCCAGCTGTTGAAAAATTGCAAATTTCCTTGGTTTCCATGGAGTAAGAGCCGTTGCTGGGCACGTGATCTTGACATCATTGATTATTCATTTGTGGCTACAGCCAAAAGTATTGGTTGGAGAGCAACGCGGTTTGCACCATTCGATTTCTCGTCACAAAATACGTCGGATTAGCCTCTTACCAGCAGCATTGGAACAGTTTTTCTACTTTTGGATTTTTGCCTGGTCTTTTTGCGAATTGAAATCGGCTACATTAACTATGTACAATCGCGACTGGTCATTACTATATTCAACTTTTCATTATAAGTTATGTGCCCTTCGGTAGCCCAGACGACGTCAAATCTTTGGGCCAAGCCCATTTAACTCACCCAACAAATGTCTTACTTCTAAGTCGAAGACAAACTCAATGTCTTTATCTACATGTAGAAAAACCACACCATTTGTATATAAAAATAACAAAAGGTACTTGATACAATCCGCTGTAAAAAGTACAATTGAACACTGACCCACATCAATAAGGTGCCAAAGGATGCGCAATTGGGCCAGGCATCTCCAGCTGTTGAAAAATTGCAAATTTCCTTGGTTTCCATGGAGTAAGAGCCGTTGCTGGGCACGTGATCTTGACATCATTGATTATTCATTTGTGGCTACAGCCAAAAGTATTGGTCGGAGAGCAACGCGGTTTGCACCATTCGATTTCTCGTCACAAAATACGTCGGATTAGCCTCTTACCAGCAGCATTGGAACAGTTTTTCTACTTTTGGATTTTTGCCTGGTCTTTTTGCTAATTGAAATCGGCTACATTAACTATGTACAATCGCGACTGGTCATTACTATATTCAACTTTTCATTATAAGTTATGTGCCCTTCGGTAGCCCAGACGACGTCAAATCTTTGGGCCAAGCCCATTTAACTCACCCAGCAAATGTCTTACTTCTAAGTCGAAGACAAACTCAATGTCTTTATCTACATGTAGAAAAACCACACCATTTGTATATAAAAAAAACAAAAGGTACTTTATACAATCCGCTGTAAAAGGTACAATTGAACACTGACCCACATCAATAAGGTGCCAAAGGATGCGCAATTGGGCCAGGCATCTCCAGCTGTTGAAAAATTGCAAATTTCCTTGGTTTCCATGAAGTAAGAGCCGTTGCTGGGCACGTGATCTTGACATCATTGATTATTCATTTGTGGCTACAGCCAAAAGTATTGGTTGGAAAGCAACGCGGTTTGCACCATTCGATTTCTCGTCACAAAATACGTCGGATTAGCCTCTTACCAGCAGCATTGGAACAGTTTTTCCACTTTTGGATTTTTGCCTGGTCATTTTGCTAATTGAAATCGGCTACATTAACTATGTACAATCGCGACTGGTCATTACTATATTCAACATTTCATTATAAGTTATGTGCCCTTCGGTAGCCCAGACGACGTCAAATCTTTGGGCCAAGCCCATTTAACTCACCCAGCAAATGTCTTACTTCTAAGTCGAAGACAAACTCAATGTCTTTATCTACATGTAGAAAAACCACACCATTTGTATATAAAAAAAACAAAAGGTACTTGATACAACCCGCTGTAAAAAGTACAATTGAACACTGACCCACATCAATAAGGTGCCAAAGGATGCGCAATTGGGCCAGGCATCTCCAGCTGTTGAAAAATTGCAAATTTCCTTGGTTTCCATGGAGTAAGAGCCGTTGCTGGGCACGTGATCTTGACATCATTGATTATTCATTTGTGGCTACAGCCAAAAGTATTGGTCGGAGAGCAACGCGGTTTGCACCATTCGATTTCTCGTCACAAAATACGTCGGATTAGCCTCTTACCAGCAGCATTGAAACAGTTTTTCCACTTTTGGATTTTTGCCTGGTCCTTTTGCTAATTGAAATCGGCTACATTACCTATGTACAATCGCGACTGGTCATTACTATATTCAACATTTTATTATAAGTTATGTGCCCTTCGGTAGCCCAGACGACGTCAAATCTTTGGGCCAAGCCCATTTAACTCACCCAGCAAATGTCTTACTTCTAAGTCGAAGACAAACTCAATGTCTTTATCTACATGTAGAAAAACCACACCATTTGTATGTAAAAAAAACAAAAGGTACTTGATACAATCCGCTGTAAAATGTACAATTGAACACTGACCCACATCAATAAGGTGCCAAAGGATGCGCAATTGGGCCAGGCATCTCCAGCTGTTGAAAAATTGCAAATTTCCTTGGTTTCCATGGAGTAAGAGCCGTTGCTGGGCACGTGATCTTGACATCATTGATTATTCATTTGTGGCTACAGCCAAAAGTATTGGTCGGAGAGCAACGCGGTTTGCACCATTCGATTTCTCGTCACAAAATACGTCGGATTAGCCTCTTACCAGCAGCATTGGAACAGTTTTTCTACTTTTGGATTTTTGCCTGTTCTTTTTGCGAATTGAAATCGGCTACATTAACTATGTACAATCGCGACTGGTCATTACTATATTCAACTTTTCATTATAAGTTATGTGCCCTTCGGTAGCCCAGACGACGTCAAATCTTTGGGCCAAGCCCATTTAACTCACCCAACAAATGTCTTACTTCTAAGTCGAAGACAAACTCAATGTCTTTATCTACATGTAGAAAAACCACACCATTTGTATATAAAAAAACAAAAGGTACTTGATACAATCCGCTGTAAAAAGTACAATTGAACACTGACCCACATCAATAAGGTGCCAAAGGATGCGCAATTGGGCCAGGCATCTCCAGCTGTTGAAAAATTGCAAATTTCCTTGGTTTCCATGAAGTAAGAGCCGTTGCTGGGCACGTGATCTTGACATCATTGATTATTCATTTGTGGCTACAGCCAAAAGTATTGGTCGGAGAGCAACGCGGTTTGCACCATTCGATTTCTCGTCACAAAATACGTCGGATTAGCCTCTTACCAGCAGCATTGGAACAGTTTTTCCACTTTTGGATTTTTGCCTGGTCATTTTGCTAATTGAAATCGGCTACATTAACTATGTACAATCGCGACTGGTCATTACTATATTCAACATTTCATTATAAGTTATGTGCTTCTATGAGTTTTTCCACTTTTGGATTTTTGCCTGGTCCTTTTGCTAATTGAAATCGGCTACATTAACTATGTACAATCGCGACTGGTCATTACTATATTCAACATTTCATTATAAGTTATGTGCCCTTCGGTAGCTCAGACGACGTCAAATCTTTGGGCCAAGCCCATTTAACTCACCCAGCAAATGTCTTACTTCTAAGTCGAAGACAAACTCAATGTCTTTATCTACATGTAGAAAAACCACACCATTTGTATATAAAAAAAACACAAGGTACTTGATACAATCCGCTGTAAAAAGTACAATTGAACACTGACCCACATCAATAAGGTGCCAAAGGATGCGCAATTGGGCCAGGCATCTCCAGCTGTTGAAAAATTGCAAATTTCCTTGGTTTCCATGGAGTAAGAGCCGTTGCTGGGCACGTGATCTTGACATCATTGATTATTCATTTGTGGCTACAGCCAAAAGTATTGGTCGGAGAGCAACGCGGTTTGCACCATTCGATTTCTCGTCACAAAATACGTCGGATTAGCCTCTTACCAGCAGCATTGGAACAGTTTTTCCACTTTTGGATTTTTGCCTGGTCTTTTTGCTAATTGAAATCGGCTACATTAACTATGTACAATCGCGACTGGTCATTACTATATTCAACTTTTCATTATAAGTTATGTGCCCTTCGGTAGCCCAGACGACGTCAAATCTTTGGGCCAAGCCCATTTATCTCACCCAACAAATGTCTTACTTCTAAATCGAAGACAAACTCAATGTCTTTATCTACATGTAGAAAAACCACACCATTTGTATATAAAAAAAAACAAAAGGTACTTGATACAATCCGCTGTAAAAAGTACAATTGAACACTGACCCACATCAATAAGGTGCCAAAGGATGCGCAATTGGGCCAGGCATCTCCAGCTGTTGAAAAATTGCAAATTTCCTTGGTTTCCATGGAGTAAGAGCCGTTGCTGGGCACGTGATCTTGACATCATTGATTATTCATTTGTGGCTACAGCCAAAAGTATTGGTTGGAGAGCAACGCGGTTTGCACCATTCGATTTCTCGTCACAAAATACGTCGGATTAGCCTCTTACCAGCAGCATTGGAACAGTTTTTCTACTTTTGGATTTTTGCCTGTTCTTTTTGCGAATTGAAATCGGCTACATTAACTATGTACAATCGCGACTGGTCATTACTATATTCAACTTTTCATTATAAGTTATGTGCCCTTCGGTAGCCCAGACGACGTCAAATCTTTGGGCCAAGCCCATTTAACTCACCCAACAAATGTCTTACTTCTAAGTCGAAGACAAACTCAATGTCTTTATCTACATGTAGAAAAACCACACCATTTGTATATAAAAATAACAAAAGGTACTTGATACAATCCGCTGTAAAAAGTACAATTGAACACTGACCCACATCAATAAGGTGCCAAAGGATGCGCAATTGGGCCAGGCATCTCCAGCTGTTGAAAAATTGCAAATTTCCTTGGTTTCCATGGAGTAAGAGCCGTTGCTGGGCACGTGATCTTGACATCATTGATTATTCATTTGTGGCTACAGCCAAAAGTATTGGTCGGAGAGCAACGCGGTTTGCACCATTCGATTTCTCGTCACAAAATACGTCGGATTAGCCTCTTACCAGCAGCATTGGAACAGTTTTTCTACTTTTGGATTTTTGCCTGGTCTTTTTGCGAATTGAAATCGGCTACATTAACTATGTACAATCGCGACTGGTCATTACTATATTCAACTTTTCATTATAAGTTATGTGCCCTTCGGTAGCCCAGACGACGTCAAATCTTTGGGCCAAGCCCATTTAACTCACCCAGCAAATGTCTTACTTCTAAGTCGAAGACAAACTCAATGTCTTTATCTACATGTAGAAAAACCACACCATTTGTATATAAAAAAAACAAAAGGTACTTTATACAATCCGCTGTAAAAGGTACAATTGAACACTGACCCACATCAATAAGGTGCCAAAGGATGCGCAATTGGGCCAGGCATCTCCAGCTGTTGAAAAATTGCAAATTTCCTTGGTTTCCATGAAGTAAGAGCCGTTGCTGGGCACGTGATCTTGACATCATTGATTATTCATTTGTGGCTACAGCCAAAAGTATTGGTTGGAAAGCAACGCGGTTTGCACCATTCGATTTCTCGTCACAAAATACGTCGGATTAGCCTCTTACCAGCAGCATTGGAACAGTTTTTCCACTTTTGGATTTTTGCCTGGTCATTTTGCTAATTGAAATCGGCTACATTAACTATGTACAATCGCGACTGGTCATTACTATATTCAACATTTCATTATAAGTTATGTGCCCTTCGGTAGCCCAGACGACGTCAAATCTTTGGGCCAAGCCCATTTAACTCACCCAGCAAATATCTTACTTCTAAGTCGAAGACAAACTCAATGTCTTTATCTACATGTAGAAAAACCACACCATTTGTATATAAAAAAAACAAAAGGTACTTGATACAACACGCTGTAAAAAGTACAATTGAACACTGACCCACATCAATAAGGTGCCAAAGGATGCGCAATTGGGCCAGGCATCTCCAGCTGTTGAAAAATTGCAAATTTCCTTGGTTTCCATGGAGTAAGAGCCGTTGCTGGGCACGTGATCTTGACATCATTGATTATTCATTTGTGGCTACAGCCAAAAGTATTGGTCGGAGAGCAACGCGGTTTGCACCATTCGATTTCTCGTCACAAAATACGTCGGATTAGCCTCTTACCAGCAGCATTGAAACAGTTTTTCCACTTTTGGATTTTTGCCTGGTCCTTTTGCTAATTGAAATCGGCTACATTACCTATGTACAATCGCGACTGGTCATTACTATATTCAACATTTTATTATAAGTTATGTGCCCTTCGGTAGCCCAGACGACGTCAAATCTTTGGGCCAAGCCCATTTAACTCACCCAACAAATGTCTTACTTCTAAGTCGAAGACAAACTCAATGTCTTTATCTACATGTAGAAAAACCACACCATTTGTATGTAAAAAAAACAAAAGGTACTTGATACAATCCGCTGTAAAATGTACAATTGAACACTGACCCACATCAATAAGGTGCCAAAGGATGCGCAATTGGGCAAGGCATCTCCAGCTGTTGAAAAATTGCAAATTTCCTTGGTTTCCATGGAGTAAGAGCCGTTGCTGGGCACGTGATCTTGACATCATTGATTATTCATTTGTGGCTACAGCCAAAAGTATTGGTCGGAGAGCAACGCGGTTTGCACCATTCGATTTCTCGTCACAAAATACGTCGGATTAGCCTCTTACCAGCAGCATTGGAACAGTTTTTCTACTTTTGGATTTTTGCCTGTTCTTTTTGCGAATTGAAATCGGCTACATTAACTATGTACAATCGCGACTGGTCATTACTATATTCAACTTTTCATTATAAGTTATGTGCCCTTCGGTAGCCCAGACGACGTCAAATCTTTGGGCCAAGCCCATTTAACTCACCCAACAAATGTCTTACTTCTAAGTCGAAGACAAACTCAATGTCTTTATCTACATGTAGAAAAACCACACCATTTGTATATAAAAAAAACAAAAGGTACTTGATACAATCCGCTGTAAAAAGTACAATTGAACACTGACCCACATCAATAAGGTGCCAAAGGATGCGCAATTGGGCCAGGCATCTCCAGCTGTTGAAAAATTGCAAATTTCCTTGGTTTCCATGAAGTAAGAGCCGTTGCTGGGCACGTGATCTTGACATCATTGATTATTCATTTGTGGCTACAGCCAAAAGTATTGGTCGGAGAGCAACGCGGTTTGCACCATTCGATTTCTCGTCACAAAATACGTCGGATTAGCCTCTTACCAGCAGCATTGGAACAGTTTTTCCACTTTTGGATTTTTGCCTGGTCATTTTGCTAATTGAAATCGGCTACATTAACTATGTACAATCGCGACTGGTCATTACTATATTCAACATTTCATTATAAGTTATGTGCCCTTCGGTAGCCCAGACGACGTCAAATCTTTGGGCCAAGCCCATTTAACTCACCCAGCAAATGTCTTACTTCTAAGTCGAAGACAAACTCAATGTCTTTATCTACATGTAGAAAAACCACACCATTTGTATCTAAAAAAAAACAAAAGGTACTTGATACAACCCGCTGTAAAAAGTACAATTGAACACTGACCCACATCAATAAGGTGCCAAAGGATGCGCAATTGGGCCAGGCATCTCCAGCTGTTGAAAAATTGCAAATTTCCTTGGTTTCCATGGAGTAAGAGCCGTTGCTGGGCACGTGATCTTGACATCATTGATTATTCATTTGTGGCTACAGCCAAAAGTATTGGTCGGAGAGCAACGCGGTTTGCACCATTCGATTTCTCGTCACAAAATACGTCGGATTAGCCTTTTACCAGCAGCATTGGAACAGTTTTTCCACTTTTGGATTTTTGCCTGGTCCTTTTGCTAATTGAAATCGGCTACATTAACTATGTACAATCGCGACTGGTCATTACTATATTCAACATTTTATTATAAGTTATGTGCCCTTCGGTAGCCCAGACGACGTCAAATCTTTGGGCCAAGCCCATTTAACTCACCCAACAAATGTCTTACTTCTAAGTCGAAGACAAACTCAATGTCTTTATCTACATGTAGAAAAACCACACCATTTGTATGTAAAAAAAACAAAAGGTACTTGATACAATCCGCTGTAAAAAGTACAATTGAACACTGACCCACATCAATAAGGTGCCAAAGGATGCGCAATTGGGCCAGGCATCTCCAGCTGTTGAAAAATTGCAAATTTCCTTGGTTTCCATGGAGTAAGAGCCGTTGCTGGGCACGTGATCTTGACATCATTGATTATTCATTTGTGGCTACAGCCAAAAGTATTGGTCGGAGAGCAACGCGGTTTGCACCATTCGATTTCTCGTCACAAAATACGTCGGATTAGCCTCTTACCAGCAGCATTGGAACAGTTTTTCCACTTTTGGATTTTTGCCTGGTCTTTTTGCTAATTGAAATCGGCTACATTAACTATGTACAATCGCGACTGGTCATTACTATATTCAACTTTTCATTATAAGTTATGTGCCCTTCGGTAGCCCAGACGACGTCAAATCTTTGGGCCAAGCCCATTTAACTCACCCAACAAATGTCTTACTTCTAAGTCGAAGACAAAGTCAATGTCTTTATCTACATGTAGAAAAACCACACCATTTGTATATAAAAAAAACAAAAGGTACTTGATACAATCCGCTGTAAAATGTACAATTGAACACTGACCCACATCAATAAGGTGCCAAAGGATGCGCAATTGGGCCAGGCATCTCCAGCTGTTGAAAAATTGCAAATTTCCTTGGTTTCCATGGAGTAAGAGCCGTTGCTGGGCACGTGATCTTGACATCATTGATTATTCATTTGTGGCTACAGCCAAAAGTATTGGTCGGAGAGCAACGCGGTTTGCACCATTCGATTTCTCGTCACAAAATACGTCGGATTAGCCTCTTACCAGCAGCATTGGAACAGTTTTTCTACTTTTGGATTTTTGCCTGTTCTTTTTGCGAATTGAAATCGGCTACATTAACTATGTACAATCGCGACTGGTCATTACTATATTCAACTTTTCATTATAAGTTATGTGCCCTTCGGTAGCCCAGACGACGTCAAATCTTTGGGCCAAGCCCATTTAACTCACCCAACAAATGTCTTACTTCTAAGTCGAAGACAAACTCAATGTCTTTATCTACATGTAGAAAAACCACACCATTTGTATATAAAAAAAACAAAAGGTACTTGATACAATCCGCTGTAAAAAGTACAATTGAACACTGACCCACATCAATAAGGTGCCAAAGGATGCGCAATTGGGCCAGGCATCTCCAGCTGTTGAAAAATTGCAAATTTCCTTGGTTTCCATGGAGTAAGAGCCGTTGCTGGGCACGTGATCTTGACATCATTGATTATTCATTTGTGGCTACAGCCAAAAGTATTGGTCGGAGAGCAACGCGGTTTGCACCATTCGATTTCTCGTCACAAAATACGTCGGATTAGCCTCTTACCAACAGCATTGGAACAGTTTTTCCACTTTTGGATTTTTGCCTGGTCATTTTGCTAATTGAAATCGGCTACATTAACTATGTACAATCGCGACTGGTCATTACTATATTCAACATTTCATTATAAGTTATGTGCCCTTCGGTAGCCCAGACGACGTCAAATCTTTGGGCCAAGCCCATTTAACTCACCCAGCAAATGTCTTACTCCTAAGTCGAAGACAAACTCAATGTCTTTATCTACATGTAGAAAAACCACACCATTTGTATATAAAAAAAACACAAGTTACTTGATACAATCCGCTGTAAAAAGTACAATTGAACACTGACCCACATCAATAAGGTGCCAAAGGATGCGCAATTGGGCCAGGCATCTCCAGCTGTTAAAAAATTGCAAATTTCCTTGGTTTCCATGGAGTAAGAGCCGTTGCTGGGCACGTGATCTTGACATCATTGATTATTCATTTGTGGCTACAGCCAAAAGTATTGGTCGGAGAGCAACGCGGTTTGCACCATTCGATTTCTCGTCACAAAATACGTCGGATTAGCCTCTTACCAGCAGCATTGGAACAGCTTTTCTACTTTTGGATTTTTGCCTGGTCTTTTTGCTAATTTAAATCGGCTACATTAACTATGTACAATCGCGACTGGTCATTACTATATTCAACATTTCATTATAAGTTATGTGCCCTTCGGTAGCCCAGACGACGTCAAATCTTTGGGCCAAGCCCATTTAACTCACCCAACAAATGTCTTACTTCTAAGTCGAAGACAAACTCAATGTCTTTATCTACATGTAGAAAAACCACACCATTTGTATGTAAAAAAAACAAAAGGTACTTGATACAATCCGCTGTAAAAAGTACAATTAAACACTGACCCACATCAATAAGGTGCCAAAGGATGCGCAATTGGGCCAGGCATCTCCAGCTGTTGAAAAATTGCAAATTTCCTTGGTTTCCATGGAGTAAGAGCCGTTGCTGGGCACGTGATCTTGACATCATTGATTATTCATTTGTGGCTACAGCCAAAAGTATTGGTCGGAGAGCAACGCGGTTTGCACCATTCGATTTCTCGTCACAAAATACGTCGGATTAGCCTCTTACCAGCAGCATTGGAACAGTTTTTCCACTTTTGGATTTTTGCCTGGTCTTTTTGCTATTTGAAATCGGCTACATTAACTATGTACAATCGCGACTGGTCATTACTATATTCAACTTTTCATTATAAGTTATGTGCCCTTCGGTAGCCCAGACGACTTCAAATCTTTGGGCCAAGCCCATTTAACTCACCCAACAAATGTCTTATTTCTAAGTCGAAGACAAACTCAATGTCTTTATCTACATGTAGAAAAACCACACCATTTGTATGTAAAAAAAACAAAAGGTACTTGATACAATCCGCTGTAAAAAGTACAATTGAACACTGACCCACATCAATAAGGTGCCAAAGGATGCGCAATTGGGCCAGGCATCTCCAGCTGTTGAAAAATTGCAAATTTCCTTGGTTTCCATGGAGTAAGAGCCGTTGCTGGGCACGTGATCTTGACATCATTGATTATTCATTTGTGGCTACAGCCAAAAGTATTGGTCGGAGAGCAACGCGGTTTGCACCATTCGATTTCTCGTCACAAAATACGTCGGATTAGCCTCTTACCAACAGCATTGGAACAGTTTTTCTACTTTTGAATTTTTGCCTGGTCTTTTTGCGAATTGAAATCGGCTACATTAACTATGTACAATCGCTACTGGTCATTACTATATTCAACTTTTCATTATAAGTTATGTGCCCTTCGGTAGCCCAGACGACGTCAAATCTTTGGGCCAAGCCCATTTAACTCACCCAACAAATGTCTTACTTCTAAGTCGAAGACAAACTCAATGTCTTTATCTACATGTAGAAAAACCACACCATTTGTATATAAAAAAAACACAAGGTACTTGATACAATCCGCTGTAAAAAGTACAATTGAACACTGACCCACATCAATAAGGTGCCAAAGGATGCGCAATTGGGCCAGGCATCTCCAGCTGTTGAAAAATTGCAAATTTCCTTGGTTTCCATGGAGTAAGAGCCGTTGCTGGGCACGTGATCTTGACATCATTGATTATTCATTTGTGGCTACAGCCAAAAGTATTGGTCGGAGAGCAACGCGGTTTGCACCATTCGATTTCTCGTCACAAAATACGTCGGATTAGCATCTTACCAACAGCATTGGAACAGTTTTTCTACTTTTGGATTTTTGCCTGGTCTTTTTGCGAATTGAAATCGGCTACATTAACTATGTACAATCGCTACTGGTCATTACTATATTCAACTTTTCATTATAAGTTATGTGCCCTTCGGTAGCCCAGACGACGTCAAATCTTTGGGCCAAGCCCATTTAACTCACCCAGCAAATGTCTTACTCCTAAGTCGAAGACAAACTCAATGTCTTTATCTACATGTAGAAAAACCACACCATTTGTATATAAAAAAAACAAAAGGTACTTGATACAATCCGCTGTAAAAAGTACAATTGAACACTGACCCACATTAATAAGGTGCCAAAGGATGCGCAATTGGGCCAGGCATCTCCAGCTGTTAAAAAATTGCAAATTTCCTTGGTTTCCATGGAGTAAGAGCCGTTGCTGGGCACGTGATCTTGACATCATTGATTATTCATTTGTGGCTACAGCCAAAAGTATTGGTCGGAGAGCAACGCGGTTTGCACCATTCGATTTCTCGTCACAAAATACGTCGGATTAGCCTCTTACCAGCAGCATTGGAACAGTTTTTCCACTTTTGGATTTTTGCCTGGTCTTTTTGCTATTTGAAATCGGCTACATTAACTATGTACAATCGCGACTGGTCATTACTATATTCAACTTTTCATTATAAGTTATGTGCCCTTCGGTAGCCCAGACGACGTCAAATCTTTGGGCCAAGCCCATTTAACTCACCCAACAAATGTCTTATTTCTAAGTCGAAGACAATCTCAATGTCTTTATCTACATGTAGAAAAACCACACCATTTGTATGTAAAAAAAACAAAAGGTACTTGATACAATCCGCTGTAAAAAGTACAATTGAACACTGACCCACATCAATAAGGTGCCAAAGGATGCGCAATTGGGCCAGGCATCTCCAGCTGTTGAAAAATTGCAAATTTCCTTGGTTTCCATGGAGTAAGAGCCGTTGCTGGGCACGTGATCTTGACATCATTGATTATTCATTTGTGGCTACAGCCAAAAGTATTGGTCGGAGAGCAACGCGGTTTGCACCATTCGATTTCTCGTCACAAAATACGTCGGATTAGCCTCTTACCAACAGCATTGGAACAGTTTTTCTACTTTTGAATTTTTGCCTGGTCTTTTTGCGAATTGAAATCGGCTACATTAACTATGTACAATCGCTACTGGTCATTACTATATTCAACTTTTCATTATAAGTTATGTGCCCTTCGGTAGCCCAGACGACGTCAAATCTTTGGGCCAAGCCCATTTAACTCACCCAACAAATGTCTTACTTCTAAGTCGAAGACAAACTCAATGTCTTTATCTACATGTAGAAAAACCACACCATTTGTATATAAAAAAAACACAAGGTACTTGATACAATCCGCTGTAAAAAGTACAATTGAACACTGACCCACATCAATAAGGTGCCAAAGGATGCGCAATTGGGCCAGGCATCTCCAGCTGTTGAAAAATTGCAAATTTCCTTGGTTTCCATGGAGTAAGAGCCGTTGCTGGGCACGTGATCTTGACATCATTGATTATTCATTTGTGGCTACAGCCAAAAGTATTGGTCGGAGAGCAACGCGGTTTGCACCATTCGATTTCTCGTCACAAAATACGTCGGATTAGCATCTTACCAACAGCATTGGAACAGTTTTTCTACTTTTGGATTTTTGCCTGGTCTTTTTGCGAATTGAAATCGGCTACATTAACTATGTACAATCGCTACTGGTCATTACTATATTCAACTTTTCATTATAAGTTATGTGCCCTTCGGTAGCCCAGACGACGTCAAATCTTTGGGCCAAGCCCATTTAACTCACCCAGCAAATGTCTTACTCCTAAGTCGAAGACAAACTCAATGTCTTTATCTACATGTAGAAAAACCACACCATTTGTATATAAAAAAAAACAAAAGGTACTTGATACAATCCGCTGTAAAAAGTACAATTGAACACTGACCCACATTAATAAGGTGCCAAAGGATGCGCAATTGGGCCAGGCATCTCCAGCTGTTAAAAAATTGCAAATTTCCTTGGTTTCCATGGAGTAAGAGCCGTTGCTGGGCACGTGATCTTGACATCATTGATTATTCATTTGTGGCTACAGCCAAAAGTATTGGTCGGAGAGCAACGCGGTTTGCACCATTCGATTTCTCGTCACAAAATACGTCGGATTAGCCTCTTACCAGCAGCATTGGAACAGTTTTTCTACTTTTGGATTTTTGCCTATTCTTTTTGCTAATTTAAATCGGCTACATTAACTATGTACAATCGCGACTGGTCATTACTATATTCAACATTTCATTATAAGTTATGTGCCCTTCGGTAGCCCAGACGACGTCAAATCTTTGGGCCAAGCCCATTTAACTCACCCAGCAAATGTCTTTTTTCTAAGTCGAAGACAAACTCAATGTCTTTATCTACATGTAGAAAAACCACACCATTTGTATATAAAAAAAACACAAGGTACTTGATACAATCCGCTGTAAAAAGTACAATTGAACACTGACCCACATCAATAAGGTGCCAAAGGATGCGCAATTGGGCCAGGCATCTCCAGCTGTTGAAAAATTGCAAATTTCCTTGGTTTCCATGGAGTAAGAGCCGTTGCTGGGCACGTGATCTTGACATCATTGATTATTCATTTGTGGCTACAGCCAAAAGTATTGGTCGGAGAGCAACGCGGTTTGCACCATTCGATTTCTCGTCACAAAATACGTCGGATTAGCCTCTTACCAGCAGCATTGGAACAGTTTTTCCACTTTTGGATTTTTGCCTGGTCTTTTTGCTATTTGAAATCGGCTACATTAACTATGTACAATCGCGACTGGTCATTACTATATTCAACTTTTCATTATAAGTTATGTGCCCTTCGGTAGCCCAGACGACGTCAAATCTTTGGGCCAAGCCCATTTAACTCACCCAACAAATGTCTTATTTCCAAGTCGAAGAAAATCTCAATGTCTTTATCTACATGTAGAAAAACCACACCATTTGTATGTAAAAAAAACAAAAGGTACTTGATACAATCCGCTGTAAAAAGTACAATTGAACACTGACCCACATCAATAAGGTGCCAAAGGATGCGCAATTGGGCCAGGCATCTCCAGCTGTTGAAAAATTGCAAATTTCCTTGGTTTCCATGGAGTAAGAGCCGTTGCTGGGCACGTGATCTTGACATCATTGATTATTCATTTGTGGCTACAGCCAAAAGTATTGGTCGGAGAGCAACGCGGTTTGCACCATTCGATTTCTCGTCACAAAATACGTCGGATTAGCCTCTTACCAACAGCATTGGAACAGTTTTTCTACTTTTGAATTTTTGCCTGGTCTTTTTGCGAATTGAAATCGGCTATATTAACTATGTACAATCGCTACTGGTCATTACTATATTCAACTTTTCATTATAAGTTATGTGCCCTTCGGTAGCCCAGACGACGTCAAATCTTTGGGCCAAGCCCATTTAACTCACCCAACAAATGTCTTACTTCTAAGTCGAAGACAAACTCAATGTCTTTATCTACATGTAGAAAAACCACACCATTTGTATATAAAAAAAACACAAGGTACTTGATACAATCCGCTGTAAAAAGTACAATTGAACACTGACCCACATCAATAAGGTGCCAAAGGATGCGCAATTGGGCCAGGCATCTCCAGCTGTTGAAAAATTGCAAATTTCCTTGGTTTCCATGGAGTAAGAGCCGTTGCTGGGCACGTGATCTTGACATCATTGATTATTCATTTGTGGCTACAGCCAAAAGTATTGGTCGGAGAGCAACGCGGTTTGCACCATTCGATTTCTCGTCACAAAATACGTCGGATTAGCATCTTACCAACAGCATTGGAACAGTTTTTCTACTTTTGGATTTTTGCCTGGTCTTTTTGCGAATTGAAATCGGCTACATTAACTATGTACAATCGCTACTGGTCATTACTATATTCAACTTTTCATTATAAGTTATGTGCCCTTCGGTAGCCCAGACGACGTCAAATCTTTGGGCCAAGCCCATTTAACTCACCCAGCAAATGTCTTACTCCTAAGTCGAAGACAAACTCAATGTCTTTATCTACATGTAGAAAAACCACACCATTTGTATATAAAAAAAACAAAAGGTACTTGATACAATCCGCTGTAAAAAGTACAATTGAACACTGACCCACATTAATAAGGTGCCAAAGGATGCGCAATTGGGCCAGGCATCTCCAGCTGTTAAAAAATTGCAAATTTCCTTGGTTTCCATGGAGTAAGAGCCGTTGCTGGGCACGTGATCTTGACATCATTGATTATTCATTTGTGGCTACAGCCAAAAGTATTGGTCGGAGAGCAACGCGGTTTGCACCATTCGATTTCTCGTCACAAAATACGTCGGATTAGCCTCTTACCAGCAGCATTGGAACAGTTTTTCTACTTTTGGATTTTTGCCTAGTCTTTTTGCTAATTTAAATCGGCTACATTAACTATGTACAATCGCGACTGGTCATTACTATATTCAACATTTCATTATAAGTTATGTGCCCTTCGGTAGCCCAGACGACGTCAAATCTTTGGGCCAAGCCCATTTAACTCACCCAGCAAATGTCTTTTTTCTAAGTCGAAGACAAACTCAATGTCTTTATCTACATGTAGAAAAACCACACCATTTGTATATAAAAAAAACACAAGGTACTTGATACAATCCGCTGTAAAAAGTACAATTGAACACTGACCCACATCAATAAGGTGCCAAAGGATGCGCAATTGGGCCAGGCATCTCCAGCTGTTGAAAAATTGCAAATTTCCTTGGTTTCCATGGAGTAAGAGCCGTTGCTGGGCACGTGATCTTGACATCATTGATTATTCATTTGTGGCTACAGCCAAAAGTATTGGTCGGAGAGCAACGCGGTTTGCACCATTCGATTTCTCGTCACAAAATACGTCGGATTAGCCTCTTACCAGCAGCATTGGAACAGTTTTTCCACTTTTGGATTTTTGCCTGGTCTTTTTGCTAATTGAAATCGGCTACATTAACTATGTACAATCGCGACTGGTCATTACTATATTCAACTTTTCATTATAAGTTATGTGCCCTTCGGTAGCCCAGACGACGTCAAATCTTTGGGCCAAGCCCATTTAACTCACCCAACAAATGTCTTACTTCTAAGTCGAAGACAAACTCAATGTCTTTATCTACATGTAGAAAAACCACATCATTTGTATATAAAAAAAACAAAAGGTACTTGATACAATCCGCTGTAAAAAGTACAATTGAACACTGACCCACATCAATAAGGTGCCAAAGGATGCGCAATTGGGCCAGGCATCTCCAGCTGTTGAAAAATTGCAAATTTCCTTGGTTTCCATGGAGTAAGAGCCGTTGCTGGGCACGTGATCTTGACATCATTGATTATTCATTTGTGGCTACAGCCAAAAGTATTGGTCGGAGAGCAACGCGGTTTGCACCATTCGATTTCTCGTCACAAAATACGTCGGATTAGCCTCTTACCAGCAGCATTGGAACAGTTTTTCTACTTTTGGATTTTTGCCTAGTCTTTTTGCTAATTTAAATCGGCTACATTAACTATGTACAATCGCGACTGGTCATTACTATATTCAACATTTCATTATAAGTTATGTGCCCTTCGGTAGCCCAGACGACGTCAAATCTTTGGGCCAAGCCCATTTAACTCACCCAGCAAATGTCTTTTTTCTAAGTCGAAGACAAACTCAATGTCTTTATCTACATGTAGAAAAACCACACCATTTGTATATAAAAAAAACACAAGGTACTTGATACAATCCGCTGTAAAAAGTACAATTGAACACTGACCCACATCAATAAGGTGCCAAAGGATGCGCAATTGGGCCAGGCATCTCCAGCTGTTGAAAAATTGCAAATTTCCTTGGTTTCCATGGAGTAAGAGCCGTTGCTGGGCACGTGATCTTGACATCATTGATTATTCATTTGTGGCTACAGCCAAAAGTATTGGTCGGAGAGCAACGCGGTTTGCACCATTCGATTTCTCGTCACAAAATACGTCGGATTAGCCTCTTACCAGCAGCATTGGAACAGTTTTTCCACTTTTGGATTTTTGCCTGGTCTTTTTGCTATTTGAAATCGGCTACATTAACTATGTACAATCGCGACTGGTCATTACTATATTCAACTTTTCATTATAAGTTATGTGCCCTTCGGTAGCCCAGACGACGTCAAATCTTTGGGCCAAGCCCATTTAACTCACCCAACAAATGTCTTATTTCTAAGTCGAAGACAATCTCAATGTCTTTATCTACATGTAGAAAAACCACACCATTTGTATGTAAAAAAAACAAAAGGTACTTGATACAATCCGCTGTAAAAAGTACAATTGAACACTGACCCACATCAATAAGGTGCCAAAGGATGCGCAATTGGGCCAGGCATCTCCAGCTGTTGAAAAATTGCAAATTTCCTTGGTTTCCATGGAGTAAGAGCCGTTGCTGGGCACGTGATCTTGACATCATTGATTATTCATTTGTGGCTACAGCCAAAAGTATTGGTCGGAGAGCAACGCGGTTTGCACCATTCGATTTCTCGTCACAAAATACGTCGGATTAGCCTCTTACCAACAGCATTGGAACAGTTTTTCTACTTTTGAATTTTTGCCTGGTCTTTTTGCGAATTGAAATCGGCTACATTAATTATGTACAATCGCTACTGGTCATTACTATATTCAACTTTTCATTATAAGTTATGTGCCCTTCGGTAGCCCAGACGACGTCAAATCTTTGGGCCAAGCCCATTTAACTCACCCAACAAATGTCTTACTTCTAAGTCGAAGACAAACTCAATGTCTTTATCTACATGTAGAAAAACCACACCATTTGTATATAAAAAAAACACAAGGTACTTGATACAATCCGCTGTAAAAAGTACAATTGAACACTGACCCACATCAATAAGGTGCCAAAGGATGCGCAATTGGGCCAGGCATCTCCAGCTGTTGAAAAATTGCAAATTTCCTTGGTTTCCATGGAGTAAGAGCCGTTGCTGGGCACGTGATCTTGACATCATTGATTATTCATTTGTGGCTACAGCCAAAAGTATTGGTCGGAGAGCAACGCGGTTTGCACCATTCGATTTCTCGTCACAAAATACGTCGGATTAGCATCTTACCAACAGCATTGGAACAGTTTTTCTACTTTTGGATTTTTGCCTGGTCTTTTTGCGAATTGAAATCGGCTACATTAACTATGTACAATCGCTACTGGTCATTACTATATTCAACTTTTCATTATAAGTTATGTGCCCTTCGGTAGCCCAGACGACGTCAAATCTTTGGGCCAAGCCCATTTAACTCACCCAGCAAATGTCTTACTCCTAAGTCGAAGACAAACTCAATGTCTTTATCTACATGTAGAAAAACCACACCATTTGTATATAAAAAAAACAAAAGGTACTTGATACAATCCGCTGTAAAAAGTACAATTGAACACTGACCCACATTAATAAGGTGCCAAAGGATGCGCAATTGGGCCAGGCATCTCCAGCTGTTAAAAAATTGCAAATTTCCTTGGTTTCCATGGAGTAAGAGCCGTTGCTGGGCACGTGATCTTGACATCATTGATTATTCATTTGTGGCTACAGCCAAAAGTATTGGTCGGAGAGCAACGCGGTTTGCACCATTCGATTTCTCGTCACAAAATACGTCGGATTAGCCTCTTACCAGCAGCATTGGAACAGTTTTTCTACTTTTGGATTTTTGCCTAGTCTTTTTGCTAATTTAAATCGGCTACATTAACTATGTACAATCGCGACTGGTCATTACTATATTCAACATTTCATTATAAGTTATGTGCCCTTCGGTAGCCCAGACGACGTCAAATCTTTGGGCCAAGCCCATTTAACTCACCCAGCAAATGTCTTTTTTCTAAGTCGAAGACAAACTCAATGTCTTTATCTACATGTAGAAAAACCACACCATTTGTATATAAAAAAAACACAAGGTACTTGATACAATCCGCTGTAAAAAGTACAATTGAACACTGACCCACATCAATAAGGTGCCAAAGGATGCGCAATTGGGCCAGGCATCTCCAGCTGTTGAAAAATTGCAAATTTCCTTGGTTTCCATGGAGTAAGAGCCGTTGCTGGGCACGTGATCTTGACATCATTGATTATTCATTTGTGGCTACAGCCAAAAGTATTGGTCGGAGAGCAACGCGGTTTGCACCATTCGATTTCTCGTCACAAAATACGTCGGATTAGCCTCTTACCAGCAGCATTGGAACAGTTTTTCCACTTTTGGATTTTTGCCTGGTCTTTTTGCTAATTGAAATCGGCTACATTAACTATGTACAATCGCGACTGGTCATTACTATATTCAACTTTTCATTATAAGTTATGTGCCCTTCGGTAGCCCAGACGACGTCAAATCTTTGGGCCAAGCCCATTTAACTCACCCAACAAATGTCTTACTTCTAAGTCGAAGACAAACTCAATGTCTTTATCTACATGTAGAAAAACCACATCATTTGTATATAAAAAAAACAAAAGGTACTTGATACAATCCGCTGTAAAAAGTACAATTGAACACTGACCCACATCAATAAGGTGCCAAAGGATGCGCAATTGGGCCAGGCATCTCCAGCTGTTGAAAAATTGCAAATTTCCTTGGTTTCCATGGAGTAAGAGCCGTTGCTGGGCACGTGATCTTGACATCATTGATTATTCATTTGTGGCTACAGCCAAAAGTATTGGTCGGAGAGCAACGCGGTTTGCACCATTCGATTTCTCGTCACAAAATACGTCGGATTAGCCTCTTACCAGCAGCATTGGAACAGTTTTTCTACTTTTGGATTTTTGCCTAGTCTTTTTGCTAATTTAAATCGGCTACATTAACTATGTACAATCGCGACTGGTCATTACTATATTCAACATTTCATTATAAGTTATGTGCCCTTCGGTAGCCCAGACGACGTCAAATCTTTGGGCCAAGCCCATTTAACTCACCCAGCAAATGTCTTTTTTCTAAGTCGAAGACAAACTCAATGTCTTTATCTACATGTAGAAAAACCACACCATTTGTATATAAAAAAAACACAAGGTACTTGATACAATCCGCTGTAAAAAGTACAATTGAACACTGACCCACATCAATAAGGTGCCAAAGGATGCGCAATTGGGCCAGGCATCTCCAGCTGTTGAAAAATTGCAAATTTCCTTGGTTTCCATGGAGTAAGAGCCGTTGCTGGGCACGTGATCTTGACATCATTGATTATTCATTTGTGGCTACAGCCAAAAGTATTGGTCGGAGAGCAACGCGGTTTGCACCATTCGATTTCTCGTCACAAAATACGTCGGATTAGCCTCTTACCAGCAGCATTGGAACAGTTTTTCCACTTTTGGATTTTTGCCTGGTCATTTTGCTAATTGAAATCGGCTACATTAACTATGTACAATCGCGACTGGTCATTACTATATTCAACATTTCATTATAAGTTATGTGCCCTTCGGTAGCCCAGACGACGTCAAATCTTTGGGCCAAGCCCATTTAACTCACCCAGCAAATGTCTTACTTCTAAGTCGAAGACAAACTCAATGTCTTTATCTACATGTAGAAAAACCACACCATTTGTATATAAAAAAAACACAAGGTACTTGATACAACCCGCTGTAAAAAGTACAATTGAACACTGACCCACATCAATAAGGTGCCAAAGGATGCGCAATTGGGCCAGGCATCTCCAGCTGTTGAAAAATTGCAAATTTCCTTGGTTTCCATGGAGTAAGAGCCGTTGCTGGGCACGTGATCTTGACATCATTGATTATTCATTTGTGGCTACAGCCAAAAGTATTGGTCGGAGAGCAACGCGGTTTGCACCATTCGATTTCTCGTCACAAAATACGTCGGATTAGCCTCTTACCAGCAGCATTGTAACAGTTTTTCCACTTTTGGATTTTTGCCTGGTCATTTTGCTAATTGAAATCGGCTACATTAACTATGTACAATCGCGACTGGTCATTACTATATTCAACATTTCATTATAAGTTATGTGCCCTTCGGTAGCCCAGACGACGTCAAATCTTTGGGCCAAGCCCATTTAACTCACCCAGCAAATGTCTTTTTTCTAAGTCGAAGACAAACTCAATGTCTTTATCTACATGTAGAAAAACCACACCATTTGTATATAAAAAAAACACAAGGTACTTGATACAATCCGCTGTAAAAAGTACAATTGAACACTGACCCACATCAATAAGGTGCCAAAGGATGCGCAATTGGGCCAGGCATCTCCAGCTGTTGAAAAATTGCAAATTTCCTTGGTTTCCATGGAGTAAGAGCCGTTGCTGGGCACGTGATCTTGACATCATTGATTATTCATTTGTGGCTACAGCCAAAAGTATTGGTCGGAGAGCAACGCGGTTTGCACCATTCGATTTCTCGTCACAAAATACGTCGGATTAGCCTCTTACCAGCAGCATTGGAACAGTTTTTCCACTTTTGGATTTTTGCCTGGTCATTTTGCTAATTGAAATCGGCTACATTAACTATGTACAATCGCGACTGGTCATTACTATATTCAACATTTCATTATAAGTTATGTGCCCTTCGGTAGCCCAGACGACGTCAAATCTTTGGGCCAAGCCCATTTAACTCACCCAGCAAATGTCTTACTTCTAAGTCGAAGACAAACTCAATGTCTTTATCTACATGTAGAAAAACCACACCATTTGTATATAAAAAAAACACAAGGTACTTGATACAACCCGCTGTAAAAAGTACAATTGAACACTGACCCACATCAATAAGGTGCCAAAGGATGCGCAATTGGGCCAGGCATCTCCAGCTGTTGAAAAATTGCAAATTTCCTTGGTTTCCATGGAGTAAGAGCCGTTGCTGGGCACGTGATCTTGACATCATTGATTATTCATTTGTGGCTACAGCCAAAAGTATTGGTCGGAGAGCAACGCGGTTTGCACCATTCGATTTCTCGTCACAAAATACGTCGGATTAGCCTCTTACCAGCAGCATTGTAACAGTTTTTCCACTTTTGGATTTTTGCCTGGTCATTTTGCTAATTGAAATCGGCTACATTAACTATGTACAATCGCTACTGGTCATTACTATATTCAACTTTTCATTATAAGTTATGTGCCCTTCGGTAGCCCAGACGACGTCAAATCTTTGGGCCAAGCCCATTTAACTCACCCAACAAATGTCTTACTTCTAAATCGAAGACAAACTCAATGTCTTTATCTACATGTAGAAAAACCACACCATTTGTATATAAAGAAAACAAAAGGTACTTGATACAATCCGCTGTAAAAAGTACAATTGAACACTGACCCACATCAATAAGGTGCCAAAGGATGCGCAATTGGGCCAGGCATCTCCAGCTGTTGAAAAATTGCAAATTTCCTTGGTTTCCATGGAGTAAGAGCCGTTGCTGGGCACGTGATCTTGACATCATTGATTATTCATTTGTGGCTACAGCCAAAAGTATTGGTCGGAGAGCAACGCGGTTTGCACCATTCGCTTTCTCGTCACAAAATACGTCGGATTAGCCTCTTACCAGCAGCATTGGAACAGTTTTTCTATTTTTGGATTTTTGCCTGGTCTTTTTGCGAATTGAAATCGGCTACATTAACTATGTACAATCGCGACTGGTCATTACTATATTCAACTTTTCATTATAAGTTATGTGCCCTTCGGTAGCCCAGACGACGTCAAATCTTTGGGCCAAGCCCATTTAACTCACCCAACAAATGTCTTACTTCTAAGTCGAAGACAAATTCAATGTCTTTATCTACATGTAGAAAAACCACACCATTTGTATATAAAAAAAACAAAAGGTACTTGATACAATCCGCTGTAAAAAGTACAATTGAACACTGACCCACATCAATAAGGTGCCAAAGGATGCGCAATTGGGCCAGGCATCTCCAGCTGTTGAAAAATTGCAAATTTCCTTGGTTTCCATGGAGTAAGAGCCGTTGCTGGGCACGTGATCTTGACATCATTGATTATTCATTTGTGGCTACAGCCAAAAGTATTGGTCGGAGAGCAACGCGGTTTGCACCATTCGATTTCTCGTCACAAAATACGTCGGATTAGCCTCTTACCAGCAGCATTGGAACAGTTTTTCCACTTTTGGATTTTTGCCTGGTCATTTTGCTAATTGAAATCGGCTACATTAACTATGTACAATCGCGACTGGTCATTACTATATTCAACATTTCATTATAAGTTATGTGCCCTTCGGTAGCCCAGACGACGTCAAATCTTTGGGCCAAGCCCATTTAACTCACCCAGCAAATGTCTTACTCCTAAGTCGAAGACAAACTCAATGTCTTTATCTACATGTAGAAAAACCACACCATTTGTATATAAAAAAAACAAAAGGTACTTGATACAATCCGCTGTAAAAAGTACAATTGAACACTGACCCACATCAATAAGGTGCCAAAGGATGCGCAATTGGGCCAGGCATCTCCAGCTGTTGAAAAATTGCAAATTTCCTTGGTTTCCATGGAGTAAGAGCCGTTGCTGGGCACGTGATCTTGACATCATTGATTATTCATTTGTGGCTACAGCCAAAAGTATTGGTCGGAGAGCAACGCGGTTTGCACCATTCGATTTCTCGTCACAAAATACGTCGGATTAGCCTCTTACCAGCAGCATTGGAACAGTTTTTCCACTTTTGGATTTTTGCCTGGTCATTTTGCTAATTGAAATCGGCTACATTAACTATGTACAATCGCGACTGGTCATTACTATATTCAACTTTTCATTATAAGTTATGTGCCCTTCGGTAGCCCAGACGACGTCAAATCTTTGGGCCAAGCCCATTTAACTCAGCCAGCAAATGTCTTACTTCTAAGTCGAAGACAAACTCAATGTCTTTATCTACATGTAGAAAAACCACACCATTTATATATAAAAAAAACACAAGGTACTTGATACAACCCGCTGTAAAAAGTACAATTGAACACTGACCCACATCAATAAGGTGCCAAAGGATGCGCAATTGGGCCAGGCATCTCCAGCTGTTGAAAAATTGCAAATTTCTTTGGTTTCCATGGAGTAAGAGCCGTTGCTGGGCACGTGATCTTGACATCATTGATTATTCATTTGTGGCTACAGCCAAAAGTATTGGTCGGAGAGCAACGCGGTTTGCACCATTCGATTTCTCGTCACAAAATACGTCGGATTAGCCTCTTACCAGCAGCATTGGAACAGTTTTTCCACTTTTGGATTTTTGCCTGGTCATTTTGCTAATTGAAATCGGCTACATTAACTATGTACAATCGCGACTGGTCATTACTATATTCAACTTTTCATTATAAGTTATGTGCCCTTCGGTAGCCCAGACGACGTCAAATCTTTGGGCCAAGCCCATTTAACTCACCCAACAAATGTCTTACTTCTAAGTCGAAGACAAACTCAATGTCTTTATCTACATGTAGAAAAACCACACCATTTGTATATAAAAAAAACAAAAGGTACTTGATACAATCCGCTGTAAAAAGTACAATTGAACACTGACCCACATCAATAAGGTGCCAAAGGATGCGCAATTGGGCCAGGCATCTCCAGCTGTTGAAAAATTGCAAATTTCCTTGGTTTCCATGGAGTAAGAGCCGTTGCTGGGCACGTGATCTTGACATCATTGATTATTCATTTGTGGCTACAGCCAAAAGTATTGGTCGGAGAGCAACGCGGTTTGCACCATTCGATTTCTTGTCACAAAATACGTCGGATTAGCCTCTTACCAGCAGCATTGGAACAGTTTTTCTACGTTTGGATTTTTGCCTGGTCTTTTTGCGAATTGAAATCGGCTACATTAACTATGTACAATCGCGACTGGTCATTACTATATTCAACATTTCATTATAAGTTATGTGCCCTTCGGTAGCCCAGACGACGTCAAATCTTTGGGCCAAGCCCATTTAACTCACCCAGCAAATGTCTTACTCCTAAGTCGAAGACAAACTCAATGTCTTTATCTACATGTAGAAAAACCACACCATTTGTATATAAAAAAAACAAAAGGTACTTGATACAATCCGCTGTAAAAAGTACAATTGAACACTGACCCACATCAATAAGGTGCCAAAGGATGCGCAATTGGGCCAGGCATCTCCAGCTGTTGAAAAATTGCAAATTTCCTTGGTTTCCATGGAGTAAGAGCCGTTGCTGGGCACGTGATCTTGACATCATTGATTATTCATTTGTGGCTACAGCCAAAAGTATTGGTCGGAGAGCAACGCGGTTTGCACCATTCGATTTCTCGTCACAAAATACGTCGGATTAGCCTCTTACCAGCAGCATTGGAACAGTTTTCCTACGTTTGGATTTTTGCCTGGTCTTTTTGCGAATTGAAATCGGCTACATTAACTATGTACAATCGCGACTGGTCATTACTATATTCAACTTTTCATTATAAGTTATGTGCCCTTCGGTAGCCCAGACGACGTCAAATCTTTGGGCCAAGCCCATTTAACTCACCCAACAAATGTCTTACTTCTAAGTCGAAGACAAACTCAATGTCTTTATCTACATGTAGAAAAACCACACCATTTGTATATAAAAAAAACACAAGGTACTTGATACAACCCGCTGTAAAAAGTACAATTGAACACTGACCCACATCAATAAGGTGCCAAAGGATGCGCAATTGGGCCAGGCATCTCCAGCTGTTGAAAAATTGCAAATTTCCTTGGTTTCCATGGAGTAAGAGCCGTTGCTGGGCACGTGATCTTGACATCATTGATTATTCATTTGTGGCTACAGCCAAAAGTATTGGTCGGAGAGCAACGCGGTTTGCACCATTCGATTTCTCGTCACAAAATACGTCGGATTAGCCTCTTACCAGCAGCATTGGAACAGTTTTTCCACTTTTGGATTTTTGCCTGGTCCTTTTGCTAATTGAAATCGGCTACATTAACTATGTACAATCGCGACTGGTCATTACTATATTCAACATTTCATTATAAGTTATGTGCCCTTCGGTAGCCCAGACGACGTCAAATCTTTGGGCCAAGCCCATTTAACTCACCCAACAAATGTCTTACTTCTAAGTCGAAGACAAACTCAATGTCTTTATCTACATGTAGAAAAACCACACCATTTGTATATAAAAAAAACAAAAGGTACTTGATACAATCCGCTGTAAAAAGTACAATTGAACACTGACCCACATCAATAAGGTGCCAAAGGATGCGCAATTGGGCCAGGCATCTCCAGCTGTTGAAAAATTGCAAATTTCCTTGGTTTCCATGGAGTAAGAGCCGTTGCTGGGCACGTGATCTTGACATCATTGATTATTCACATGTGGCTACAGCCAAAAGTATTGGTCGGAGAGCAACGCGGTTTGCACCATTCGATTTCTCGTCACAAAATACGTCGGATTAGCCTCTTACCAGCAGCATTGGAACAGTTTTTCTACTTTTGGATTTTTGCCTGTTCTTTTTGCGAATTGAAATCGGCTACATTAACTATGTACAATCGCTACTGGTCATTACTATATTCAACTTTTCATTATAAGTTATGTGCCCTTCGATAGCCCAGACGACGTCAAATCTTTGGGCCAAGCCCATTTAACTCACCCAGCAAATGTCTTACTCCTAAGTCGAAGACAAACTCAATGTCTTTATCTACATGTAGAAAAACCACACCATTTGTATATAAAAAAAACAAAAGGTACTTGATACAATCCGCTGTAAAAAGTACAATTGAACACTGACCCACATCAATAAGGTGCCAAAGGATGCGCAATTGGGCCAGGCATCTCCAGCTGTTGAAAAATTGCAAATTTCCTTGGTTTCCATGGAGTAAGAGCCGTTGCTGGCCACGTGATCTTGACATCATTGATTATTCACTTGTGGCTACAGCCAAAAGTATTGGTCGGAGAGCAACGCGGTTTGCACCATTCGATTTCTCGTCACAAAATACGTCGGATTAGCCTCTTACCAGCAGCATTGGAACAGTTTTTCCACTTTTGGATTTTTGCCTGGTCTTTTTGCGAATTGAAATCGGCTACATTAACTATGTACAATCGCGACTGGTCATTACTATATTCAACATTTCATTATAAGTTATGTGCCCTTCGGTAGCCCAGACGACGTCAAATCTTTGGGCCAAGCCCATTTAACTCACCCAACAAATGTCTTACTTCTAAGTCGAAGACAAACTCAATGTCTTTATCTACATGTAGAAAAACCACACCATTTGTATGTAAAAAAAACAAAAGGTACTTGATACAATCCGCTGTAAAAAGTACAATTAAACACTGACCCACATCAATAAGGTGCCAAAGGATGCGCAATTGGGCCAGGCATCTCCAGCTGTTGAAAAATTGCAAATTTCCTTGGTTTCCATGGAGTAAGAGCCGTTGCTGGGCACGTGATCTTGACATCATTGATTATTCATTTGTGGCTACAGCCAAAAGTATTGGTCGGAGAGCAACGCGGTTTGCACCATTCGATTTCTCGTCACAAAATACGTCGGATTAGCCTCTTACCAGCAGCATTGGAACAGTTTTTCCACTTTTGGATTTTTGCCTGGTCTTTTTGCTATTTGAAATCGGCTACATTAACTATGTACAATCGCGACTGGTCATTACTATATTCAACTTTTCATTATAAGTTATGTGCCCTTCGGTAGCCCAGACGACGTCAAATCTTTGGGCCAAGCCCATTTAACTCACCCAACAAATGTCTTATTTCTAAGTCGAAGACAAACTCAATGTCTTTATCTACATGTAGAAAAACCACACCATTTGTATGTAAAAAAACAAAAGGTACTATGATACAATCCGCTGTAAAAAGTACAATTGAACACTGACCCACATCAATAAGGTGCCAAAGGATGCGCAATTGGGCCAGGCATCTCCAGCTGTTGAAAAATTGCAAATTTCCTTGGTTTCCATGGAGTAAGAGCCGTTGCTGGGCACGTGATCTTGACATCATTGATTATTCATTTGTGGCTACAGCCAAAAGTATTGGTCGGAGAGCAACGCGGTTTGCACCATTCGATTTCTCGTCACAAAATACGTCGGATTAGCCTCTTACCAACAGCATTGGAACAGTTTTTCTACTTTTGAATTTTTGCCTGGTCTTTTTGCGAATTGAAATCGGCTACATTAACTATGTACAATCGCTACTGGTCATTACTATATTCAACTTTTCAATATAAGTTATGTGCCCTTCGGTAGCCCAGACGACGTCAAATCTTTGGGCCAAGCCCATTTAACTCACCCAACAAATGTCTTACTTCTAAGTCGAAGACAAACTCAATGTCTTTATCTACATGTAGAAAAACCACACCATTTGTATATAAAAAAAACACAAGGTACTTGATACAATCCGCTGTAAAAAGTACAATTGAACACTGACCCACATCAATAAGGTGCCAAAGGATGCGCAATTGGGCCAGGCATCTCCAGCTGTTGAAAAATTGCAAATTTCCTTGGTTTCCATGGAGTAAGAGCCGTTGCTGGGCACGTGATCTTGACATCATTGATTATTCATTTGTGGCTACAGCCAAAAGTATTGGTCGGAGAGCAACGCGGTTTGCACCATTCGATTTCTCGTCACAAAATACGTCGGATTAGCATCTTACCAACAGCATTGGAACAGTTTTTCTACTTTTGGATTTTTGCCTGGTCTTTTTGCGAATTGAAATCGGCTACATTAACTATGTACAATCGCTACTGGTCATTACTATATTCAACTTTTCATTATAAGTTATGTGCCCTTCGGTAGCCCAGACGACGTCAAATCTTTGGGCCAAGCCCATTTAACTCACCCAGCAAATGTCTTACTCCTAAGTCGAAGACAAACTCAATGTCTTTATCTACATGTAGAAAAACCACACCATTTGTATATAAAAAAAACAAAAGGTACTTGATACAATCCGCTGTAAAAAGTACAATTGAACACTGACCCACATTAATAAGGTGCCAAAGGATGCGCAATTGGGCCAGGCATCTCCAGCTGTTAAAAAATTGCAAATTTCCTTGGTTTCCATGGAGTAAGAGCCGTTGCTGGGCACGTGATCTTGACATCATTGATTATTCATTTGTGGCTACAGCCAAAAGTATTGGTCGGAGAGCAACGCGGTTTGCACCATTCGATTTCTCGTCACAAAATACGTCGGATTAGCCTCTTACCAGCAGCATTGGAACAGTTTTTCTACTTTTGGATTTTTGCCTATTCTTTTTGCTAATTTAAATCGGCTACATTAACTATGTACAATCGCGACTGGTCATTACTATATTCAACATTTCATTATAAGTTATGTGCCCTTCGGTAGCCCAGACGACGTCAAATCTTTGGGCCAAGCCCATTTAACTCACCCAGCAAATGTCTTTTTTCTAAGTCGAAGACAAACTCAATGTCTTTATCTACATGTAGAAAAACCACACCATTTGTATATAAAAAAAACACAAGGTACTTGATACAATCCGCTGTAAAAAGTACAATTGAACACTGACCCACATCAATAAGGTGCCAAAGGATGCGCAATTGGGCCAGGCATCTCCAGCTGTTGAAAAATTGCAAATTTCCTTGGTTTCCATGGAGTAAGAGCCGTTCCTGGGCACGTGATCTTGACATCATTGATTATTCATTTGTGGCTACAGCCAAAAGTATTGGTCGGAGAGCAACGCGGTTTGCACCATTCGATTTCTCGTCACAAAATACGTCGGATTAGCCTCTTACCAGCAGCATTGGAACAGTTTTTCCACTTTTGGATTTTTGCCTGGTCTTTTTGCTATTTGAAATCGGCTACATTAACTATGTACAATCGCGACTGGTCATTACTATATTCAACTTTTCATTATAAGTTATGTGCCCTTCGGTAGCCCAGACGACGTCAAATCTTTGGGCCAAGCCCATTTAACTCACCCAACAAATGTCTTATTTCTAAGTCGAAGACAATCTCAATGTCTTTATCTACATGTAGAAAAACCACACCATTTGTATGTAAAAAAAACAAAAGGTACTTGATACAATCCGCTGTAAAAAGTACAATTGAACACTGACCCACATCAATAAGGTGCCAAAGGATGCGCAATTGGGCCAGGCATCTCCAGCTGTTGAAAAATTGCAAATTTCCTTGGTTTCCATGGAGTAAGAGCCGTTGCTGGGCACGTGATCTTGACATCATTGATTATTCATTTGTGGCTACAGCCAAAAGTATTGGTCGGAGAGCAACGCGGTTTGCACCATTCGATTTCTCGTCACAAAATACGTCGGATTAGCCTCTTACCAACAGCATTGGAACAGTTTTTCTACTTTTGAATTTTTGCCTGGTCTTTTTGCGAATTGAAATCGGCTACATTAACTATGTACAATCGCTACTGGTCATTACTATATTCAACTTTTCATTATAAGTTATGTGCCCTTCGGTAGCCCAGACGACGTCAAATCTTTGGGCCAAGCCCATTTAACTCACCCAACAAATGTCTTACTTCTAAGTCGAAGACAAACTCAATGTCTTTATCTACATGTAGAAAAACCACACCATTTGTATATAAAAAAAACACAAGGTACTTGATACAATCCGCTGTAAAAAGTACAATTGAACACTGACCCACATCAATAAGGTGCCAAAGGATGCGCAATTGGGCCAGGCATCTCCAGCTGTTGAAAAATTGCAAATTTCCTTGGTTTCCATGGAGTAAGAGCCGTTGCTGGGCACGTGATCTTGACATCATTGATTATTCATTTGTGGCTACAGCCAAAAGTATTGGTCGGAGAGCAACGCGGTTTGCACCATTCGATTTCTCGTCACAAAATACGTCGGATTAGCATCTTACCAACAGCATTGGAACAGTTTTTCTACTTTTGGATTTTTGCCTGGTCTTTTTGCGAATTGAAATCGGCTACATTAACTATGTACAATCGCTACTGGTCATTACTATATTCAACTTTTCATTATAAGTTATGTGCCCTTCGGTAGCCCAGACGACGTCAAATCTTTGGGCCAAGCCCATTTAACTCACCCAGCAAATGTCTTACTCCTAAGTCGAAGACAAACTCAATGTCTTTATCTACATGTAGAAAAACCACACCATTTGTATATAAAAAAAACAAAAGGTACTTGATACAATCCGCTGTAAAAAGTACAATTGAACACTGACCCACATTAATAAGGTGCCAAAGGATGCGCAATTGGGCCAGGCATCTCCAGCTGTTAAAAAATTGCAAATTTCCTTGGTTTCCATGGAGTAAGAGCCGTTGCTGGGCACGTGATCTTGACATCATTGATTATTCATTTGTGGCTACAGCCAAAAGTATTGGTCGGAGAGCAACGCGGTTTGCACCATTCGATTTCTCGTCACAAAATACGTCGGATTAGCCTCTTACCAGCAGCATTGGAACAGTTTTTCTACTTTTGGATTTTTGCCTAGTCTTTTTGCTAATTTAAATCGGCTACATTAACTATGTACAATCGCGACTGGTCATTACTATATTCAACATTTCATTATAAGTTATGTGCCCTTCGGTAGCCCAGACGACGTCAAATCTTTGGGCCAAGCCCATTTAACTCACCCAGCAAATGTCTTTTTTCTAAGTCGAAGACAAACTCAATGTCTTTATCTACATGTAGAAAAACCACACCATTTGTATATAAAAAAAACACAAGGTACTTGATACAATCCGCTGTAAAAAGTACAATTGAACACTGACCCACATCAATAAGGTGCCAAAGGATGCGCAATTGGGCCAGGCATCTCCAGCTGTTGAAAAATTGCAAATTTCCTTGGTTTCCATGGAGTAAGAGCCGTTGCTGGGCACGTGATCTTGACATCATTGATTATTCATTTGTGGCTACAGCCAAAAGTATTGGTCGGAGAGCAACGCGGTTTGCACCATTCGATTTCTCGTCACAAAATACGTCGGATTAGCCTCTTACCAGCAGCATTGGAACAGTTTTTCCACTTTTGGATTTTTGCCTGGTCTTTTTGCTAATTGAAATCGGCTACATTAACTATGTACAATCGCGACTGGTCATTACTATATTCAACTTTTCATTATAAGTTATGTGCCCTTCGGTAGCCCAGACGACGTCAAATCTTTGGGCCAAGCCCATTTAACTCACCCAACAAATGTCTTACTTCTAAGTCGAAGACAAACTCAATGTCTTTATCTACATGTAGAAAAACCACATCATTTGTATATAAAAAAAACAAAAGGTACTTGATACAATCCGCTGTAAAAAGTACAATTGAACACTGACCCACATCAATAAGGTGCCAAAGGATGCGCAATTGGGCCAGGCATCTCCAGCTGTTGAAAAATTGCAAATTTCCTTGGTTTCCATGGAGTAAGAGCCGTTGCTGGGCACGTGATCTTGACATCATTGATTATTCATTTGTGGCTACAGCCAAAAGTATTGGTCGGAGAGCAACGCGGTTTGCACCATTCGATTTCTCGTCACAAAATACGTCGGATTAGCCTCTTACCAGCAGCATTGGAACAGTTTTTCTACTTTTGGATTTTTGCCTAGTCTTTTTGCTAATTTAAATCGGCTACATTAACTATGTACAATCGCGACTGGTCATTACTATATTCAACATTTCATTATAAGTTATGTGCCCTTCGGTAGCCCAGACGACGTCAAATCTTTGGGCCAAGCCCATTTAACTCACCCAGCAAATGTCTTTTTTCTAAGTCGAAGACAAACTCAATGTCTTTATCTACATGTAGAAAAACCACACCATTTGTATATAAAAAAAACACAAGGTACTTGATACAATCCGCTGTAAAAAGTACAATTGAACACTGACCCACATCAATAAGGTGCCAAAGGATGCGCAATTGGGCCAGGCATCTCCAGCTGTTGAAAAATTGCAAATTTCCTTGGTTTCCATGGAGTAAGAGCCGTTGCTGGGCACGTGATCTTGACATCATTGATTATTCATTTGTGGCTACAGCCAAAAGTATTGGTCGGAGAGCAACGCGGTTTGCACCATTCGATTTCTCGTCACAAAATACGTCGGATTAGCCTCTTACCAGCAGCATTGGAACAGTTTTTCCACTTTTGGATTTTTGCCTGGTCATTTTGCTAATTGAAATCGGCTACATTAACTATGTACAATCGCGACTGGTCATTACTATATTCAACATTTCATTATAAGTTATGTGCCCTTCGGTAGCCCAGACGACGTCAAATCTTTGGGCCAAGCCCATTTAACTCACCCAGCAAATGTCTTACTTCTAAGTCGAAGACAAACTCAATGTCTTTATCTACATGTAGAAAAACCACACCATTTGTATATAAAAAAAACACAAGGTACTTGATACAACCCGCTGTAAAAAGTACAATTGAACACTGACCCACATCAATAAGGTGCCAAAGGATGCGCAATTGGGCCAGGCATCTCCAGCTGTTGAAAAATTGCAAATTTCCTTGGTTTCCATGGAGTAAGAGCCGTTGCTGGGCACGTGATCTTGACATCATTGATTATTCATTTGTGGCTACAGCCAAAAGTATTGGTCGGAGAGCAACGCGGTTTGCACCATTCGATTTCTCGTCACAAAATACGTCGGATTAGCCTCTTACCAGCAGCATTGTAACAGTTTTTCCACTTTTGGATTTTTGCCTGGTCATTTTGCTAATTGAAATCGGCTACATTAACTATGTACAATCGCGACTGGTCATTACTATATTCAACTTTTCATTATAAGTTATGTGCCCTTCGGTAGCCCAGACGACGTCAAATCTTTGGGCCAAGCCCATTTAACTCACCCAACAAATGTCTTACTTCTAAGTCGAAGACAAACTCAATGTCTTTATCTACATGTAGAAAAACCACACCATTTGTATATAAAAAAACACATAGTACTTGATACAATCCGCTGTAAAAAGTACAATTGAACACTGACCCACATCAATAAGGTGCCAAAGGATGCGCAATTGGGCCAGGCATCTCCAGCTGTTGAAAAATTGCAAATTTCCTTGGTTTCCATGGAGTAAGAGCCGTTGCTGGGCACGTGATCTTGACATCATTGATTATTCATTTGTGGCTACAGCCAAAAGTATTGGTCGGAAAGCAACGCGGTTTGCACCATTCGATTTCTCGTCACAAAATACGTCGGATTAGCATCTTACCAAGAGCATTGGAACAGTTTTTCTACTTTTGGATTTTTGCCTGGTCTTTTTGCGAATTGAAATCGGCTACATTAACTATGTACAATCGCTACTGGTCATTACTATATTCAACTTTTCATTATAAGTTATGTGCCCTTCGGTAGCCCAGACGACGTCAAATCTTTGGGCCAAGCCCATTTAACTCACCCAACAAATGTCTTACTTCTAAATCGAAGACAAACTCAATGTCTTTATCTACATGTAGAAAAACCACACCATTTGTATATAAAGAAAACAAAAGGTACTTGATACAATCCGCTGTAAAAAGTACAATTGAACACTGACCCACATCAATAAGGTGCCAAAGGATGCGCAATTGGGCCAGGCATCTCCAGCTGTTGAAAAATTGCAAATTTCCTTGGTTTCCATGGAGTAAGAGCCGTTGCTGGGCACGTGATCTTGACATCATTGATTATTCATTTGTGGCTACAGCCAAAAGTATTGGTCGGAGAGCAACGCGGTTTGCACCATTCGATTTCTCGTCACAAAATACGTCGGATTAGCCTCTTACCAGCAGCATTGGAACAGTTTTTCTACTTTTGGATTTTTGCCTGGTCTTTTTGCGAATTGAAATCGGCTACATTAACTATGTACAATCGCGACTGGTCATTACTATATTCAACTTTTCATTATAAGTTATGTGCCCTTCGGTAGCCCAGACGACGTCAAATCTTTGGGCCAAGCCCATTTAACTCACCCAACAAATGTCTTACTTCTAAGTCGAAGACAAATTCAATGTCTTTATCTACATGTAGAAAAACCACACCATTTGTATATAAAAAAAACAAAAGGTACTTGATACAATCCGCTGTAAAAAGTACAATTGAACACTGACCCACATCAATAAGGTGCCAAAGGATGCGCAATTGGGCCAGGCATCTCCAGCTGTTGAAAAATTGCAAATTTCCTTGGTTTCCATGGAGTAAGAGCCGTTGCTGGGCACGTGATCTTGACATCATTGATTATTCATTTGTGGCTACAGCCAAAAGTATTGGTCGGAGAGCAACGCGGTTTGCACCATTCGATTTCTCGTCACAAAATACGTCGGATTAGCCTCTTACCAGCAGCATTGGAACAGTTTTTCCACTTTTGGATTTTTGCCTGGTCATTTTGCTAATTGAAATCGGCTACATTAACTATGTACAATCGCGACTGGTCATTACTATATTCAACATTTCATTATAAGTTATGTGCCCTTCGGTAGCCCAGACGACGTCAAATCTTTGGGCCAAGCCCATTTAACTCACCCAGCAAATGTCTTACTCCTAAGTCGAAGACAAACTCAATGTCTTTATCTACATGTAGAAAAACCACACCATTTGTATATAAAAAAAACAAAAGGTACTTGATACAATCCGCTGTAAAAAGTACAATTGAACACTGACCCACATCAATAAGGTGCCAAAGGATGCGCAATTGGGCCAGGCATCTCCAGCTGTTGAAAAATTGCAAATTTCCTTGGTTTCCATGGAGTAAGAGCCGTTGCTGGGCACGTGATCTTGACATCATTGATTATTCATTTGTGGCTACAGCCAAAAGTATTGGTCGGAGAGCAACGCGGTTTGCACCATTCGATTTCTCGTCACAAAATACGTCGGATTAGCCTCTTACCAGCAGCATTGGAACAGTTTTTCCACTTTTGGATTTTTGCCTGGTCATTTTGCTAATTGAAATCGGCTACATTAACTATGTACAATCGCGACTGGTCATTACTATATTCAACTTTTCATTATAAGTTATGTGCCCTTCGGTAGCCCAGACGACGTCAAATCTTTGGGCCAAGCCCATTTAACTCACCCAGCAAATGTCTTACTTCTAAGTCGAAGACAAACTCAATGTCTTTATCTACATGTAGAAAAACCACACCATTTATATATAAAAAAAACACAAGGTACTTGATACAACCCGCTGTAAAAAGTACAATTGAACACTGACCCACATCAATAAGGTGCCAAAGGATGCGCAATTGGGCCAGGCATCTCCAGCTGTTGAAAAATTGCAAATTTCCTTGGTTTCCATGGAGTAAGAGCCGTTGCTGGGCACGTGATCTTGACATCATTGATTATTCATTTGTGGCTACAGCCAAAAGTATTGGTCGGAGAGCAACGCGGTTTGCACCATTCGATTTCTCGTCACAAAATACGTCGGATTAGCCTCTTACCAGCAGCATTGGAACAGTTTTTCCACTTTTGGATTTTTGCCTGGTCATTTTGCTAATTGAAATCGGCTACATTAACTATGTACAATCGCGACTGGTCATTACTATATTCAACTTTTCATTATAAGTTATGTGCCCTTCGGTAGCCCAGACGACGTGAAATCTTTGGGCCAAGCCCATTTAACTCACCCAACAAATGTCTTACTTCTAAGTCGAAGACAAACTCAATGTCTTTATCTACATGTAGAAAAACCACACCATTTGTATATAAAAAAAACAAAAGGTACTTGATACAATCCGCTGTAAAAAGTACAATTGAACACTGACCCACATCAATAAGGTGCCAAAGGATGCGCAATTGGGCCAGGCATCTCCAGCTGTTGAAAAATTGCAAATTTCCTTGGTTTCCATGGAGTAAGAGCCGTTGCTGGGCACGTGATCTTGACATCATTGATTATTCATTTGTGGCTACAGCCAAAAGTATTGGTCGGAGAGCAACGCGGTTTGCACCATTCGATTTCTTGTCACAAAATACGTCGGATTAGCCTCTTACCAGCAGCATTGGAACAGTTTTTCTACGTTTGGATTTTTGCCTGGTCTTTTTGCGAATTGAAATCGGCTACATTAACTATGTACAATCGCGACTGGTCATTACTATATTCAACTTTTCATTATAAGTTATGTGCCCTTCGGTAGCCCAGACGACGTCAAATCTTTGGGCCAAGCCCATTTAACTCACCCAGCAAATGTCTTACTCCTAAGTCGAAGACAAACTCAATGTCTTTATCTACATGTAGAAAAACCACACCATTTGTATATAAAAAAAACAAAAGGTACTTGATACAATCCGCTGTAAAAAGTACAATTGAACACTGACCCACATCAATAAGGTGCCAAAGGATGCGCAATTGGGCCAGGCATCTCCAGCTGTTGAAAAATTGCAAATTTCCTTGGTTTCCATGGAGTAAGAGCCGTTGCTGGGCACGTGATCTTGACATCATTGATTATTCATTTGTGGCTACAGCCAAAAGTATTGGTCGGAGAGCAACGCGGTTTGCACCATTCGATTTCTCGTCACAAAATACGTCGGATTAGCCTCTTACCAGCAGCATTGGAACAGTTTTCCTACTTTTGGATTTTTGCCTGGTCTTTTTGCGAATTGAAATCGGCTACATTAACTATGTACAATCGCGACTGGTCATTACTATATTCAACTTTTCATTATAAGTTATGTGCCCTTCGGTAGCCCAGACGACGTCAAATCTTTGGGCCAAGCCCATTTAACTCACCCAACAAATGTCTTACTTCTAAGTCGAAGACAAACTCAATGTCTTTATCTACATGTAGAAAAACCACACCATTTGTATATAAAAAAAACACAAGGTACTTGATACAACCCGCTGTAAAAAGTACAATTGAACACTGACCCACATCAATAAGGTGCCAAAGGATGCGCAATTGGGCCAGGCATCTCCAGCTGTTGAAAAATTGCAAATTTCCTTGGTTTCCATGGAGTAAGAGCCGTTGCTGGGCACGTGATCTTGACATCATTGATTATTCATTTGTGGCTACAGCCAAAAGTATTGGTCGGAGAGCAACGCGGTTTGCACCATTCGATTTCTCGTCACAAAATACGTCGGATTAGCCTCTTACCAGCAGCATTGGAACAGTTTTTCCACTTTTGGATTTTTGCCTGGTCCTTTTGCTAATTGAAATCGGCTACATTAACTATGTACAATCGCGACTGGTCATTACTATATTCAACATTTCATTATAAGTTATGTGCCCTTCGGTAGCCCAGACGACGTCAAATCTTTGGGCCAAGCCCATTTAACTCACCCAACAAATGTCTTACTTCTAAGTCGAAGACAAACTCAATGTCTTTATCTACATGTAGAAAAACCACACCATTTGTATGTAAAAAAAACAAAAGGTACTTGATACAATCCGCTGTAAAAAGTACAATTGAACACTGACCCACATCAATAAGGTGCCAAAGGATGCGCAATTGGGCCAGGCATCTCCAGCTGTTGAAAAATTGCAAATTTCCTTGGTTTCCATGGAGTAAGAGCCGTTGCTGGGCACGTGATCTTGACATCATTGATTATTCACATGTGGCTACAGCCAAAAGTATTGGTCGGAGAGCAACGCGGTTTGCACCATTCGATTTCTCGTCACAAAATACGTCGGATTAGCCTCTTACCAGCAGCATTGGAACAGTTTTTCTACTTTTGGATTTTTGCCTGTTCTTTTTGCGAATTGAAATCGGCTACATTAACTATGTACAATCGCTACTGGTCATTACTATATTCAACTTTTCATTATAAGTTATGTGCCCTTCGATAGCCCAGACGACGTCAAATCTTTGGGCCAAGCCCATTTAACTCACCCAACAAATGTCTTACTTCTAAGTCGAAGACAAACTCAATGTCTTTATCTACATGTAGAAAAACCACACCATTTGTATATAAAAAAAACAAAAAGGTACTTGATACAATCCGCTGTAAAAAGTACAATTGAACACTGACCCACATCAATAAGGTGCCAAAGGATGCGCAATTGGGCCAGGCATCTCCAGCTGTTGAAAAATTGCAAATTTCCTTGGTTTCCATGGAGTAAGAGCCGTTGCTGGGCACGTGATCTTGACATCATTGATTATTCATTTGTGGCTACAGCCAAAAGTATTGGTCGGAGAGCAACGCGGTTTGCACCATTCGATTTCTCGTCACAAAATACGTCGGATTAGCATCTTACCAACAGCATTGGAACAGTTTTTCCACTTTTGGATTTTTGCCTGGTCATTTTGCTAATTGAAATCGGCTACATTAACTATGTACAATCGCGACTGGTCATTACTATATTCAACATTTCATTATAAGTTATGTGCCCTTCGGTAGCCCAGACGACGTCAAATCTTTGGGCCAAGCCCATTTAACTCACCCAGCAAATGTCTTACTCCTAAGTCGAAGACAAACTCAATGTCTTTATCTACATGTAGAAAAACCACACCATTTGTATATAAAAAAAACAAAAGGTACTTGATACAATCCGCTGTAAAAAGTACAATTGAACACTGACCCACATCAATAAGGTGCCAAAGGATGCGCAATTGGGCCAGGCATCTCCAGCTGTTGAAAAATTGCAAATTTCCTTGGTTTCCATGGAGTAAGAGCCGTTGCTGGCCACGTGATCTTGACATCATTGATTATTCACTTGTGGCTACAGGCAAAAGTATTGGTCGGAGAGCAACGCGGTTTGCACCATTCGATTTCTCGTCACAAAATACGTCGGATTAGCCTCTTACCAGCAGCATTGGAACAGTTTTTCCACTTTTGGATTTTTGCCTGGTCTTTTTGCTAATTTAAATCGGCTACATTAACTATGTACAATCGCGACTGGTCATTACTATATTCAACATTTCATTATAAGTTATGTGCCCTTCGGTAGCCCAGACGACGTCAAATCTTTGGGCCAAGCCCATTTAACTCACCCAGCAAATGTCTTTTTTCTAAGTCGAAGACAAACTCAATGTCTTTATCTACATGTAGAAAAACCACACCATTTGTATATAAAAAAAACACAAGGTACTTGATACAATCCGCTGTAAAAAGTACAATTGAACACTGACCCACATCAATAAGGTGCCAAAGGATGCGCAATTGGGCCAGGCATCTCCAGCTGTTGAAATATTGCAAATTTCCTTGGTTTCCATGGAGTAAGAGCCGTTGCTGGGCACGTGATCTTGACATCATTGATTATTCATTTGTGGCTACAGCCAAAAGTATTGGTCGGAGAGCAACGCGGTTTGCACCATTCGATTTCTCGTCACAAAATACGTCGGATTAGCCTCTTACCAGCAGCATTGGAACAGTTTTTCCACTTTTGGATTTTTGCCTGGTCTTTTTGCTAATTGAAATCGGCTACATTAACTATGTACAATCGCGACTGGTCATTACTATATTCAACTTTTCATTATAAGTTATGTGCCCTTCGGTAGCCCAGACGACGTCAAATCTTTGGGCCAAGCCCATTTAACTCACCCAACAAATGTCTTACTTCTAAGTCGAAGACAAACTCAATGTCTTTATCTACATGTAGAAAAACCACACCATTTGTATATAAAAAAAACAAAAGGTACTTGATACAATCCGCTGTAAAAAGTACAATTGAACACTGACCCACATCAATAAGGTGCCAAAGGATGCGCAATTGGGCCAGGCATCTCCAGCTGTTGAAAAATTGCAAATTTCCTTGGTTTCCATGGAGTAAGAGCCGTTGCTGGGCACGTGATCTTGACATCATTGATTATTCATTTGTGGCTACAGCCAAAAGTATTGGTCGGAGAGCAACGCGGTTTGCACCATTCGATTTCTCGTCACAAAATACGTCGGATTAGCCTCTTACCAGCAGCATTGGAACAGTTTTTCTACTTTTGGATTTTTGCCTGGTCTTTTTGCGAATTGAAATCGGCTACATTAACTATGTACAATCGCGACTGGTCATTACTATATTCAACACTTTATTATAAGTTATGTGCCCTTCGGTAGCCCAGACGACGTCAAATCTTTGGGCCAAGCCCATTTAACTCACCCAGCAAATGTCTTACTCCTAAGTCGAAGACAAACTCAATGTCTTTATCTACATGTAGAAAAACCACACCATTTGTGTATAAAAAAAACAAAAGGTACTTGATACAATCCGCTGTAAAAAGTACAATTGAACACTGACCCACATCAATAAGGTGCCAAAGGATGCGCAATTGGGCCAGGCATCTCCAGCTGTTGAAATATTGCAAATTTCCTTGGTTTCCATGGAGTAAGAGCCGTTGCTGGGCACGTGATCTTGACATCATTGATTATTCATTTGTGGCTACAGCCAAAAGTATTGGTCGGAGAGCAACGCGGTTTGCACCATTCGATTTCTCGTCACAAAATACGTCGGATTAGCCTCTTACCAGCAGCATTGGAACAGTTTTTCCACTTTTGGATTTTTGCCTGGTCTTTTTGCTAATTGAAATCGGCTACATTAACTATGTACAATCGCGACTGGTCATTACTATATTCAACTTTTCATTATAAGTTATGTGCCCTTCGGTAGCCCAGACGACGTCAAATCTTTGGGCCAAGCCCATTTAACTCACCCAACAAATGTCTTACTTCTAAGTCGAAGACAAACTCAATGTCTTTATCTACATGTAGAAAAACCACACCATTTGTATATAAAAAAAACAAAAGGTACTTGATACAATCCGCTGTAAAAAGTACAATTGAACACTGACCCACATCAATAAGGTGCCAAAGGATGCGCAATTGGGCCAGGCATCTCCAGCTGTTGAAAAATTGCAAATTTCCTTGGTTTCCATGGAGTAAGAGCCGTTGCTGGGCACGTGATCTTGACATCATTGATTATTCATTTGTGGCTACAGCCAAAAGTATTGGTCGGAGAGCAACGCGGTTTGCACCATTCGATTTCTCGTCACAAAATACGTCGGATTAGCCTCTTACCAGCAGCATTGGAACAGTTTTTCCACTTTTGGATTTTTGCCTGGTCATTTTGCTAATTGAAATCGGCTACATTAACTATGTACAATCGCGACTGGTCATTACTATATTCAACATTTCATTATAAGTTATGTGCCCTTCGGTAGCCCAGACGACGTCAAATCTTTGGGCCAAGCCCATTTAACTCACCCAGCAAATGTCTTACTTCTAAGTCGAAGACAAACTCAATGTCTTTATCTACATGTAGAAAAACCACACCATTTGTATATAAAAAAACACAAGGTACTTGATACAATCCGCTGTAAAAAGTACAATTGAACACTGACCCACATCAATAAGGTGCCAAAGGATGCGCAATTGGGCCAGGCATCTCCAGCTGTTGAAAAATTGCAAATTTCCTTGGTTTCCATGGAGTAAGAGCCGTTGCTGGGCACGTGATCTTGACATCATTGATTATTCATTTGTGGCTACAGCCAAAAGTATTGGTCGGAGAGCAACGCGGTTTGCACCATTCGATTTCTCGTCACAAAATACGTCGGATTAGCCTCTTACCAGCAGCATTGGAACAGTTTTTCCACTTTTGGATTTTTGCCTGGACTTTTTGCTAATTGAAATCGGCTACATTAACTATGTACAATCGCGACTGGTCATTACTATATTCAACTTTTCATTATAAGTTATGTGCCCTTCGGTAGCCCAGACGACGTCAAATCTTTGGGCCAAGCCCATTTAACTCACCCAACAAATGTCTTACTTCTAAGTCGAAGACAAACTCAATGTCTTTATCTACATGTAGAAAAACCACACCATTTGTATATAAAAAAAACAAAAGGTACTTGATACAATCCGCTGTAAAAAGTACAATTGAACACTGACCCACATCAATAAGGTGCCAAAGGATGCGCAATTGGGCCAGGCATCTCCAGCTGTTGAAAAATTGCAAATTTCCTTGGTTTCCATGGAGTAAGAGCCGTTGCTGGGCACGTGATCTTGACATCATTGATTATTCATTTGTGGCTACAGCCAAAAGTATTGGTCGGAGAGCAACGCGGTTTGCACCATTCGATTTCTCGTCACAAAATACGTCGGATTAGCCTCTTACCAGCAGCATTGGAACAGTTTTTCCACTTTTGGATTTTTGCCTGGTCTTTTTGCTAATTGAAATCGGCTACATTAACTATGTACAATCGCGACTGGTCATTACTATATTCAACTTTTCATTATAAGTTATGTGCCCTTCGATAGCCCAGACGACGTCAAATCTTTGGGCCAAGCCCATTTAACTCACCCAACAAATGTCTTACTTCTAAGTCGAAGACAAACTCAATGTCTTTATCTACATGTAGAAAAACCACACCATTTGGATATAAAAAAAACAAAAAGGTACTTGATACAATCCGCTGTAAAAAGTACAATTGAACACTGACCCACATCAATAAGGTGCCAAAGGATGCGCAATTGGGCCAGGCATCTCCAGCTGTTGAAAAATTGCAAATTTCCTTGGTTTCCATGGAGTAAGAGCCGTTGCTGGGCACGTGATCTTGACATCATTGATTATTCATTTGTGGCTACAGCCAAAAGTATTGGTCGGAGAGCAACGCGGTTTGCACCATTCGATTTCTCGTCACAAAATACGTCGGATTAGCATCTTACCAACAGCATTGGAACAGTTTTTCCACTTTTGGATTTTTGCCTGGTCATTTTGCTAATTGAAATCGGCTACATTAACTATGTACAATCGCGACTGGTCATTACTATATTCAACTTTTCATTATAAGTTATGTGCCCTTCGGTAGCCCAGACGACGTCAAATCTTTGGGCCAAGCCCATTTAACTCACCCAGCAAATGTCTTACTCCTAAGTCGAAGACAAACTCAATGTCTTTATCTACATGTAGAAAAACCACACCATTTGTATATAAAAAAAACAAAAGGTACTTGATACAATCCGCTGTAAAAAGTACAATTGAACACTGACCCACATCAATAAGGTGCCAAAGGATGCGCAATTGGGCCAGGCATCTCCAGCTGTTGAAAAATTGCAAATTTCCTTGGTTTCCATGGAGTAAGAGCCGTTGCTGGGCACGTGATCTTGACATCATTGATTATTCACTTGTGGCTACAGCCAAAAGTATTGGTCGGAGAGCAACGCGGTTTGCACCATTCGATTTCTCGTCACAAAATACGTCGGATTAGCCTCTTACCAGCAGCATTGGAACAGTTTTTCCACTTTTGGATTTTTGCCTGGTCTTTTTGCTAATTGAAATCGGCTACATTAACTATGTACAATCGCGACTGGTCATTACTATATTCAACTTTTCATTATAAGTTATGTGCCCTTCGGTAGCCCAGACGACGTCAAATCTTTGGGCCAAGCCCATTTAACTCACCCAACAAATGTCTTACTTCTAAGTCGAAGACAAACTCAATGTCTTTATCTACATGTAGAAAAACCACACCATTTGTATATAAAAAAAACAAAAGGTACTTGATACAATCCGCTGTAAAAAGTACAATTGAACACTGACCCACATCAATAAGGTGCCAAAGGATGCGCAATTGGGCCAGGCATCTCCAGCTGTTGAAAAATTGCAAATTTCCTTGGTTTCCATGGAGTAAGAGCCGTTGCTGGGCACGTGATCTTGACATCATTGATTATTCATTTGTGGCTACAGCCAAAAGTATTGGTCGGAGAGCAACGCGGTTTGCACCATTCGATTTCTCGTCACAAAATACGTCGGATTAGCCTCTTACCAGCAGCATTGGAACAGTTTTTCCACTTTTGGATTTTTGCCTGGTCTTTTTGCTAATTGAAATCGGCTACATTAACTATGTACAATCGCGACTGGTCATTACTATATTCAACTTTTCATTATAAGTTATGTGCCCTTCGGTAGCCCAGACGACGTCAAATCTTTGGGCCAAGCCCATTTAACTCACCCAACAAATGTCTTACTTCTAAGTCGAAGACAAACTCAATGTCTTTATCTACATGTAGAAAAACCACACCATTTGTATATAAAAAAAACAAAAGGTACTTGATACAATCCGCTGTAAAAAGTACAATTGAACACTGACCCACATCAATAAGGTGCCAAAGGATGCGCAATTGGGCCAGGCATCTCCAGCTGTTGAAAAATTGCAAATTTCCTTGGTTTCCATGGAGTAAGAGCCGTTGCTGGGCACGTGATCTTGACATCATTGATTATTCATTTGTGGCTACAGCCAAAAGTATTGGTCGGAGAGCAACGCGGTTTGCACCATTCGATTTCTCGTCACAAAATACGTCGGATTAGCCTCTTACCAGCAGCATTGGAACAGTTTTTCCACTTTTGGATTTTTGCCTGGTCCTTTTGCTAATTGAAATCGGCTACATTAACTATGTACAATCGCGACTGGTCATTACTATATTCAACTTTTCATTATAAGTTATGTGCCCTTCGGTAGCCCAGACGACGTCAAATCTTTGGGCCAAGCCCATTTAACTCACCCAACAAATGTCTTACTTCTAAGTCGAAGACAAACTCAATGTCTTTATCTACATGTAGAAAAACCACACCATTTGTATATAAAAAAAACAAAAGGTACTTGATACAATCCGCTGTAAAAAGTACAATTGAACACTGACCCACATCAATAAGGTGCCAAAGGATGCGCAATTGGGCCAGGCATCTCCAGCTGTTGAAAAATTGCAAATTTCCTTGGTTTCCATGGAGTAAGAGCCGTTGCTGGACACGTGATCTTGACATCATTGATTATTCATTTGTGGCTACAGCCAAAAGTATTGGTCGGAGAGCAACGCGGTTTGCACCATTCGATTTCTCGTCACAAAATACGTCGGATTAGCCTCTTACCAGCAGCATTGGAACAGTTTTTCCACTTTTGGATTTTTGCCTGGTCATTTTGCTAATTGAAATCGGCTACATTAACTATGTACAATCGCGACTGGTCATTACTATATTCAACATTTCATTATAAGTTATGTGCCCTTCGGTAGCCCAGACGACGTCAAATCTTTGGGCCAAGCCCATTTAACTCACCCAGCAAATGTCTTACACCTAAGTCGAAGACAAACTCAATGTCTTTATCTACATGTAGAAAAACCACACCATTTGTGTATAAAAAAAACAAAAGGTACTTGATACAATCCGCTGTAAAAAGTACAATTGAACACTGACCCACATCAATAAGGTGCCAAAGGATGCGCAATTGGGCCAGGCATCTCCAGCTGTTGAAAAATTGCAAATTTCCTTGGTTTCCATGGAGTAAGAGCCGTTGCTGGGCACGTGATCTTGACATCATTGATTATTCATTTGTGGCTACAGCCAAAAGTATTGGTCGGAGAGCAACGCGGTTTGCACCATTCGATTTCTCGTCACAAAATACGTCGGATTAGCCTCTTACCAGCAGCATTGGAACAGTTTTTCCACTTTTGGATTTTTGCCTGGTCTTTTTGCTAATTGAAATCGGCTACATTAACTATGTACAATCGCGACTGGTCATTACTATATTCAACTTTTCATTATAAGTTATGTGCCCTTCGGTAGCCCAGACGACGTCAAATCTTTGGGCCAAGCCCATTTAACTCACCCAACAAATGTCTTACTTCTAAGTCGAAGACAAACTCAATGTCTTTATCTACATGTAGAAAAACCACACCATTTGTATATAAAAAAAACAAAAGGTACTTGATACAATCCGCTGTAAAAAGTACAATTGAACACTGACCCACATCAATAAGGTGCCAAAGGATGCGCAATTGGGCCAGGCATCTCCAGCTGTTGAAAAATTGCAAATTTCCTTGGTTTCCATGGAGTAAGAGCCGTTGCTGGGCACGTGATCTTGACATCATTGATTATTCATTTGTGGCTACAGCCAAAAGTATTGGTCGGAGAGCAACGCGGTTTGCACCATTCGATTTCTCGTCACAAAATACTTCGGATTAGCCTCTTACCAGCAGCATTGGAACAGTTTTTCCACTTTTGGATTTTTGCCTGGTCATTTTGCTAATTGAAATCGGCTACATTAACTATGTACAATCGCGACTGGTCATTACTATATTCAACATTTCATTATAAGTTATGTGCCCTTCGGTAGCCCAGACGACGTCAAATCTTTGGGCCAAGCCCATTTAACTCACCCAGCAAATGTCTTACTTCTAAGTCGAAGACAAACTCAATGTCTTTATCTACATGTAGAAAAACCACACCATTTGTATATAAAAAAACACAAGGTACTTGATACAATCCGCTGTAAAAAGTACAATTGAACACTGACCCACATCAATAAGGTGCCAAAGGATGCGCAATTGGGCCAGGCATCTCCAGCTGTTGAAAAATTGCAAATTTCCTTGGTTTCCATGGAGTAAGAGCCGTTGCTGGGCACGTGATCTTGACATCATTGATTATTCATTTGTGGCTACAGCCAAAAGTATTGGTCGGAGAGCAACGCGGTTTGCACCATTCGATTTCTCGTCACAAAATACGTCGGATTAGCCTCTTACCAGCAGCATTGGAACAGTTTTTCCACTTTTGGATTTTTGCCTGGTCTTTTTGCTAATTGAAATCGGCTACATTAACTATGTACAATCGCGACTGGTCATTACTATATTCAACTTTTCATTATAAGTTATGTGCCCTTCGGTAGCCCAGACGACGTCAAATCTTTGGGCCAAGCCCATTTAACTCACCCAACAAATGTCTTACTTCTAAGTCGAAGACAAACTCAATGTCTTTATCTACATGTAGAAAAACCACACCATTTGTATATAAAAAAAACAAAAGGTACTTGATACAATCCGCTGTAAAAAGTACAATTGAACACTGACCCACATCAATAAGGTGCCAAAGGATGCGCAATTGGGCCAGGCATCTCCAGCTGTTGAAAAATTGCAAATTTCCTTGGTTTCCATGGAGTAAGAGCCGTTGCTGGGCACGTGATCTTGACATCATTGATTATTCATTTGTGGCTACAGCCAAAAGTATTGGTCGGAGAGCAACGCGGTTTGCACCATTCGATTTCTCGTCACAAAATACGTCGGATTAGCCTCTTACCAGCAGCATTGGAACAGTTTTTCCACTTTTGGATTTTTGCCTGGTCTTTTTGCTAATTGAAATCGGCTACATTAACTATGTACAATCGCGACTGGTCATTACTATATTCAACTTTTCATTATAAGTTATGTGCCCTTCGGTAGCCCAGACGACGTCAAATCTTTGGGCCAAGCCCATTTAACTCACCCAACAAATGTCTTACTTCTAAGTCGAAGACAAACTCAATGTCTTTATCTACATGTAGAAAAACCACACCATTTGTATATAAAAAAAACAAAAGGTACTTGATACAATCCGCTGTAAAAAGTACAATTGAACACTGACCCACATCAATAAGGTGCCAAAGGATGCGCAATTGGGCCAGGCATCTCCAGCTGTTGAAAAATTGCAAATTTCCTTGGTTTCCATGGAGTAAGAGCCGTTGCTGGGCACGTGATCTTGACATCATTGATTATTCATTTGTGGCTACAACCAAAAGTATTGGTCGGAGAGCAACGCGGTTTGCACCATTCGATTTCTCGTCACAAAATACGTCGGATTAGCCTCTTACCAGCAGCATTGGAACAGTTTTTCCACTTTTGGATTTTTGCCTGGTCTTTTTGCTAATTGAAATCGGCTACATTAACTATGTACAATCGCGACTGGTCATTACTATATTCAACTTTTCATTATAAGTTATGTGCCCTTCGGTAGCCCAGACGACGTCAAATCTTTGGGCCAAGCCCATTTAACTCACCCAACAAATGTCTTACTTCTAAGTCGAAGACAAACTCAATGTCTTTATCTACATGTAGAAAAACCACACCATTTGTATATAAAAAAAACAAAAGGTACTTGATACAATCCGCTGTAAAAAGTACAATTGAACACTGACCCACATCAATAAGGTGCCAATGGATGCGCAATTGGGCCAGGCATCTCCAGCTGTTGAAAAATTGCAAATTTCCTTGGTTTCCATGGAGTAAGAGCCGTTGCTGGACACGTGATCTTGACATCATTGATTATTCATTTGTGGCTACAGCCAAAAGTATTGGTCGGAGAGCAACGCGGTTTGCACCATTCGATTTCTCGTCACAAAATACGTCGGATTAGCCTCTTACCAGCAGCATTGGAACAGTTTTTCCACTTTTGGATTTTTGCCTGGTCATTTTGCTAATTGAAATCGGCTACATTAACTATGTACAATCGCGACTGGTCATTACTATATTCAACATTTCATTATAAGTTATGTGCCCTTCGGTAGCCCAGACGACGTCAAATCTTTGGGCCAAGCCCATTTAACTCACCCAGCAAATGTCTTACTTCTAAGTCGAAGACAAACTCAATGTCTTTATCTACATGTAGAAAAACCACACCATTTGTATATAAAAAAAACACAAGGTACTTGATACAATCCGCTGTAAAAAGTACAATTGAACACTGACCCACATCAATAAGGTGCCAAAGGATGCGCAATTGGGCCAGGCATCTCCAGCTGTTGAAAAATTGCAAATTTCCTTGGTTTCCATGGAGTAAGAGCCGTTGCTGGGCACGTGATCTTGACATCATTGATTATTCATTTGTGGCTACAGCCAAAAGTATTGGTCGGAGAGCAGCGCGGTTTGCACCATTCGATTTCTCGTCACAAAATACGTCGGATTAGCCTCTTACCAGCAGCATTGGAACAGTTTTTCCACTTTTGGATTTTTGCCTGGTCTTTTTGCTAATTGAAATCGGCTACATTAACTATGTACAATCGCGACTGGTCATTACTATATTCAACTTTTCATTATAAGTTATGTGCCCTTCGGTAGCCCAGACGACGTCAAATCTTTGGGCCAAGCCCATTTAACTCACCCAACAAATGTCTTACTTCTAAGTCGAAGACAAACTCAATGTCTTTATCTACATGTAGAAAAACCACACCATTTGTATATAAAAAAAACACAAGGTACTTGATACAATCCGCTGTAAAAAGTACAATTGAACACTGACCCACATCAATAAGGTGCCAAAGGATGCGCAATTGGGCCAGGCATCTCCAGCTGTTGAAAAATTGCAAATTTCCTTGGTTTCCATGGAGTAAGAGCCGTTGCTGGGCACGTGATCTTGACATCATTGATTATTCATTTGTGGCTACAGCCAAAAGTATTGGTCGGAGAGCAACGCGGTTTGCACCATTCGATTTCTCGTCACAAAATACGTCGGATTAGCATCTTACCAACAGCATTGGAACAGTTTTTCCACTTTTGGATTTTTGCCTGGTCATTTTGCTAATTGAAATCGGCTACATTAACTATGTACAATCGCGACTGGTCATTACTATATTCAACTTTTCATTATAAGTTATGTGCCCTTCGGTAGCCCAGACGACGTCAAATCTTTGGGCCAAGCCCATTTAACTCACCCAGCAAATGTCTTACTCCTAAGTCGAAGACAAACTCAATGTCTTTATCTACATGTAGAAAAACCACACCATTTGTATATAAAAAAAACAAAAGGTACTTGATACAATCCGCTGTAAAAAGTACAATTGAACACTGACCCACATCAATAAGGTGCCAAAGGATGCGCAATTGGGCCAGGCATCTCCAGCTGTTGAAAAATTGCAAATTTCCTTGGTTTCCATGGAGTAAGAGCCGTTGCTGGCCACGTGATCTTGACATCATTGATTATTCACTTGTGGCTACAGCCAAAAGTATTGGTCGGAGAGCAACGCGGTTTGCACCATTCGATTTCTCGTCACAAAATACGTCGGATTAGCCTCTTACCAGCAGCATTGGAACAGTTTTTCCACTTTTGGATTTTTGCCTGGTCTTTTTGCTAATTGAAATCGGCTACATTAACTATGTACAATCGCGACTGGTCATTACTATATTCAACTTTTCATTATAAGTTATGTGCCCTTCGGTAGCCCAGACGACGTCAAATCTTTGGCCAAGCCCATTTAACTCACCCAACAAATGTCTTACTTCTAAGTCGAAGACAAACTCAATGTCTTTATCTACATGTAGAAAAACCACACCATTTGTATATAAAAAAAACAAAAGGTACTTGATACAATCCGCTGTAAAAAGTACAATTGAACACTGACCCACATCAATAAGGTGCCAAAGGATGCGCAATTGGGCCAGGCATCTCCAGCTGTTGAAAAATTGCAAATTTCCTTGGTTTCCATGGAGTAAGAGCCGTTGCTGGGCACGTGATCTTGACATCATTGATTATTCATTTGTGGCTACAGCCAAAAGTATTGGTCGGAGAGCAACGCGGTTTGCACCATTCGATTTCTCGTCACAAAATACGTCGGATTAGCCTCTTACCAGCAGCATTGGAACAGTTTTTCCACTTTTGGATTTTTGCCTGGTCTTTTTGCTAATTGAAATCGGCTACATTAACTATGTACAATCGCGACTGGTCATTACTATATTCAACTTTTCATTATAAGTTATGTGCCCTTCGGTAGCCCAGACGACGTCAAATCTTTGGGCCAAGCCCATTTAACTCACCCAACAAATGTCTTACTTCTAAGTCGAAGACAAACTCAATGTCTTTATCTACATGTAGAAAAACCACACCATTTGTATATAAAAAAAACAAAAGGTACTTGATACAATCCGCTGTAAAAAGTACAATTGAACACTGACCCACATCAATAAGGTGCCAAAGGATGCGCAATTGGGCCAGGCATCTCCAGCTGTTGAAAAATTGCAAATTTCCTTGGTTTCCATGGAGTAAGAGCCGTTGCTGGGCACGTGATCTTGACATCATTGATTATTCATTTGTGGCTACAACCAAAAGTATTGGTCGGAGAGCAACGCGGTTTGCACCATTCGATTTCTCGTCACAAAATACGTCGGATTAGCCTCTTACCAGCAGCATTGGAACAGTTTTTCCACTTTTGGATTTTTGCCTGGTCTTTTTGCTAATTGAAATCGGCTACATTAACTATGTACAATCGCGACTGGTCATTACTATATTCAACTTTTCATTATAAGTTATGTGCCCTTCGGTAGCCCAGACGACGTCAAATCTTTGGGCCAAGCCCATTTAACTCACCCAACAAATGTCTTACTTCTAAGTCGAAGACAAACTCAATGTCTTTATCTACATGTAGAAAAACCACACCATTTGTATATAAAAAAAACAAAAGGTACTTGATACAATCCGCTGTAAAAAGTACAATTGAACACTGACCCACATCAATAAGGTGCCAAAGGATGCGCAATTGGGCCAGGCATCTCCAGCTGTTGAAAAATTGCAAATTTCCTTGGTTTCCATGGAGTAAGAGCCGTTGCTGGACACGTGATCTTGACATCATTGATTATTCATTTGTGGCTACAGCCAAAAGTATTGGTCGGAGAGCAACGCGGTTTGCACCATTCGATTTCTCGTCACAAAATACGTCGGATTAGCCTCTTACCAGCAGCATTGGAACAGTTTTTCCACTTTTGGATTTTTGCCTGGTCATTTTGCTAATTGAAATCGGCTACATTAACTATGTACAATCGCGACTGGTCATTACTATATTCAACATTTCATTATAAGTTATGTGCCCTTCGGTAGCCCAGACGACGTCAAATCTTTGGGCCAAGCCCATTTAACTCACCCAGCAAATGTCTTACTTCTAAGTCGAAGACAAACTCAATGTCTTTATCTACATGTAGAAAAACCACACCATTTGTATATAAAAAAAACACAAGGTACTTGATACAATCCGCTGTAAAAAGTACAATTGAACACTGACCCACATCAATAAGGTGCCAAAGGATGCGCAATTGGGCCAGGCATCTCCAGCTGTTGAAAAATTGCAAATTTCCTTGGTTTCCATGGAGTAAGAGCCGTTGCTGGGCACGTGATCTTGACATCATTGATTATTCATTTGTGGCTACAGCCAAAAGTATTGGTCGGAGAGCAACGCGGTTTGCACCATTCGATTTCTCGTCACAAAATACGTCGGATTAGCCTCTTACCAGCAGCATTGGAACAGTTTTTCCACTTTTGGATTTTTGCCTGGTCTTTTTGCTAATTGAAATCGGCTACATTAACTATGTACAATCGCGACTGGTCATTACTATATTCAACTTTTCATTATAAGTTATGTGCCCTTCGGTAGCCCAGACGACGTCAAATCTTTGGGCCAAGCCCATTTAACTCACCCAACAAATGTCTTACTTCTAAGTCGAAGACAAACTCAATGTCTTTATCTACATGTAGAAAAAACCACACCATTTGTATATAAAAAAAACAAAAGGTACTTGATACAATCCGCTGTAAAAAGTACAATTGAAACACTGACCCACATCAATAAGGTGCCAAAGGATGCGCAATTGGGCCAGGCATCTCCAGCTGTTGAAAAATTGCAAATTTCCTTGGTTTCCATGGAGTAAGAGCCGTTGCTGGGCACGTGATCTTGACATCATTGATTATTCATTTGTGGCTACAGCCAAAAGTATTGGTCGGAGAGCAACGCGGTTTGCACCATTCGATTTCTCGTCACAAAATACGTCGGATTAGCCTCTTACCAGCAGCATTGGAACAGTTTTTCCACTTTTGGATTTTTGCCTGGTCTTTTTGCTAATTGAAATCGGCTACATTAACTATGTACAATCGCGACTGGTCATTACTATATTCAACTTTTCATTATAAGTTATGTGCCCTTCGGTAGCCCAGACGACTTCAAATCTTTGGGCCAAGCCCATTTAACTCACCCAACAAATGTCTTACTTCTAAGTCGAAGACAAACTCAATGTCTTTATCTACATGTAGAAAAACCACACCATTTGTATATAAAAAAAACAAAAGGTACTTGATACAATCCGCTGTAAAAAGTACAATTGAACACTGACCCACATCAATAAGGTGCCAAAGGATGCGCAATTGGGCCAGGCATCTCCAGCTGTTGAAAAATTGCAAATTTCCTTGGTTTCCATGGAGTAAGAGCCGTTGCTGGGCACGTGATCTTGACATCATTGATTATTCATTTGTGGCTACAGCCAAAAGTATTGGTCGGAGAGCAACGCGGTTTGCACCATTCGATTTCTCGTCACAAAATACGTCGGATTAGCCTCTTACCAGCAGCATTGGAACAGTTTTTCCACTTTTGGATTTTTGCCTGGTCATTTTGCTAATTGAAATCGGCTACATTAACTATGTACAATCGCGACTGGTCATTACTATATTCAACATTTCATTATAAGTTATGTGCCCTTCGGTAGCCCAGACGACGTCAAATCTTTGGGCCAAGCCCATTTAACTCACCCAGCAAATGTCTTAGCTCTAAGTCGAAGACAAACTCAATGTCTTTATCTACATGTAGAAAAACCACACCATTTGTATATAAAAAAAACACAAGGTACTTGATACAATCCGCTGTAAAAAGTACAATTGAACACTGACCCACATCAATAAGGTGCCAAAGGATGCGCAATTGGGCCAGGCATCTCCAGCTGTTGAAAAATTGCAAATTTCCTTGGTTTCCATGGAGTAAGAGCCGTTGCTGGGCACGTGATCTTGACATCATTGATTATTCATTTGTGGCTACAGCCAAAAGTATTGGTCGGAGAGCAGCGCGGTTTGCACCATTCGATTTCTCGTCACAAAATACGTCGGATTAGCCTCTTACCAGCAGCATTGGAACAGTTTTTCCACTTTTGGATTTTTGCCTGGTCTTTTTGCTAATTGAAATCGGCTACATTAACTATGTACAATCGCGACTGGTCATTACTATATTCAACTTTTCATTATAAGTTATGTGCCCTTCGGTAGCCCAGACGACGTCAAATCTTTGGGCCAAGCCCATTTAACTCACCCAACAAATGTCTTACTTCTAAGTCGAAGACAAACTCAATGTCTTTATCTACATGTAGAAAAACCACACCATTTGTATATAAAAAAAACACAAGGTACTTGATACAATCCGCTGTAAAAAGTACAATTGAACACTGACCCACATCAATAAGGTGCCAAAGGATGCGCAATTGGGCCAGGCATCTCCAGCTGTTGAAAAATTGCAAATTTCCTTGGTTTCCATGGAGTAAGAGCCGTTGCTGGGCACGTGATCTTGACATCATTGATTATTCATTTGTGGCTACAGCCAAAAGTATTGGTCGGAGAGCAACGCGGTTTGCACCATTCGATTTCTCGTCACAAAATACGTCGGATTAGCATCTTACCAACAGCTATGGAACAGTTTTTCCACTTTTGGATTTTTGCCTGGTCTTTTTGCGAATTGAAATCGGCTACATTAACTATGTACAATCGCTACTGGTCATTACTATATTCAACTTTTCATTATAAGTTATGTGCCCTTCGGTAGCCCAGACGACGTCAAATCTTTGGGCCAAGCCCATTTAACTCACCCAACAAATGTCTTACTTCTAAGTCGAAGACAAACTCAATGTCTTTATCTATATGTAGAAAAACCACACCATTTGTATATAAAAAAAACAAAAGGTACTTGATACAATCCGCTGTAAAAAGTACAATTGAACACTGACCCACATCAATAAGGTGCCAAAAAATGCGCAATTGGGCCAGGCATCTCCAGCTGTTGAAAAATTGCAAATTTCCTTGGTTTCCATGGAGTAAGAGCCGTTGCTGGGCACGTGATCTTGACATCATTGATTATTCATTTGTGGCTACAGCCAAAAGTATTGGTCGGAGAGCAACGCGGTTTGCACCATTCGATTTCTCGTCACAAAATACGTCGGATTAGCATCTTACCAACAGCATTGGAACAGTTTTTCCACTTTTGGATTTTTGCGTGGTCATTTTGCTAATTGAAATCGGCTACATTAACTATGTACAATCGCGACTGGTCATTACTATATTCAACTTTTCATTATAAGTTATGTGCCCTTCGGTAGCCCAGACGACGTCAAATCTTTGGGCCAAGCCCATTTAACTCACCCAGCAAATGTCTTACTCCTAAGTCGAAGACAAACTCAATGTCTTTATCTACATGTAGAAAAACCACACCATTTGTATATAAAAAAAACAAAAGGTACTTGATACA